>NC_042619.1:7017459-7068494 GCF_901001135.1 Rhinatrema bivittatum | reverse complement strand
GGCTCTTTTAGGAATGCATTCTTCAACTCTTGGAAGGCAATAATTGCCTCTGAAGGCCAGGCTTTGGTGTTGGCTCCTTTTCGGGTGAGCACTGTGAATGGGGCCACAATCTGGGAGTAGTTGGGAATGAAATGCCGGTAATAGCAAAGCCTAAGAATCTTTGCAGGGCATGAAGACCAGAGAGTAGCAGCAGTCTTGGTTGCCCTTGACCTTATCTGGATCCATATGGAGATGTAGATCCATTGCTTAGGGTATTACAGGCCAGCATGGAGAGAAATGGAGTCAGTATAAGCAGTGGATGGGGCAGGCAGCAGGTAGAGTTCAAAAAAGTCAACAGCAGGCCGTGGTCAAAGGCAGGAGAGGTCAAGCAGCATCAAGGTACAATCTGAAGTCAAAGCCAGAAGTCCAATCCAATGACAAGCCAGGAATCTAGTTGGAAGGGTGAGGACAGAAGGAGCAGCTGGATAGATGAGACACTGAAAATAGATGAGGGAGGCAGACCACAAAGCAAGAACTCAGGAAAAGGCCAGACTTGCGCAGGAACTAGGAACAGGACACAGGAATTGAAATAGACACACAGGGGAACATGAACCAGGAGGCAAGGATCAGGAATCAGGCAAGCCTCTACTACAATGGAGCTGACCTATTGCCGAGGTGAGAAAAGGCAGGTTAAGACTGATAATGTCATCAAGGGGTGCCACGGGAGGATTGCCACTACAGGCCCTTTAAGAGCTGGCACTTCGGGCACGTGTGCACCTAAGGAGATCCTAGCATTGTGCTGGCAGCAGTGGTGTGGCCCTGGTTGTTCCACGCCAGCAGGCCGCATCAGAGCTGGGGAGGCCTTACACAGAGTCGGGGGAATGCCCCGGGGGCCAGGCTGGAGGTAAGAGTGGTGGGTCATGGGATGGACCCACAACACGCCGAACACAACACTGTGGAAGGTTTACATTGGTCCCTATGTAGTTCAATATCACATTATCAAACCATACTAAACATTGGGCAAAACTAATACTAGCATCCTGGGTTTCAGTAGAATTGACTTCAAGATTTTGAATGATAGTGCTAAACAGTCCCTGTCGGGACAGGAACATAAGAACATGCCATACTGGATCAGACCAAGGGTCCATCAAGCCCAGCATCCTGTTTCCAACAGAGGCCAATCCAGGCATAAGAACCTGGCAAGTACCCAAAAACTAAGTCTATTCCATGTTACTGTTGCTAGTAATAGCAGTGGCTATTTTCTAAGTCAACTTTATTAATAGCAGGTAATGGACTTCTCCTCCAAAAACTTATCCATTCCTTTTTTAAACACAGCTATACTAACTGCACTAACCACATCCTCTGGCAACAAATTCCAGAGTTTAATTGTACGTTGAGTGAAAAAGAACTTTCTCCGATTAGTTTTAAATGTGGCACATGCTAACTTCATGGAGTGTCCCCTAGTCTTTCTACTATCCGAAAGAGTAAATAACCGATTCACATCTACCCGTTCTAGACCTCTCATGATTTTAAACACCTCTATCATATCCCCCCTCAGCCATCTCTTCTCCAAGCTGAAAAGTCCTAACCTCTTTAGTCTTTCCTCATAGGGGAGCTGTTCCATTCCCCTTATCATTTTGGTAGCCCTTCTCTGTACCTTCTCCATCGCAATTATATCTTTTTTGAGATGCGGCGACCAGAATTGTACACAGTATTCAAGGTGGGGTCTCACCATGGAGCGATACAGAGGCATTATGACATTTTCCGTTTTATTAACCATTCCCTTCCTAATAATTCCCATCATTGTGTTTGCTTTTTTGACTGCTGCAGCACACTGAGCCGACGATTTCAATGTGTTATCCACTATGACACCTAGATCTCTTTATTGGGTGGTAGCTCCTAATACTTCCTTCATCTTAACTCAAAAGGGTAAAAATGACTTCTTTTAAAGTGGTAAAAGACACCCTTCCCTCTACTCCCTACCCAGGCTTCAACCCTAGTAGCCCAAGGGGCCTTTGCCTGGGAGAGTAACAAAATGAGGAGAAGACAAAGTAATATCTGACTTCCTGAAGGAGCAAACACAAAATCCACACCCTAGAATGGTGGCATGGTCTGGAGACTCCACCATTGCATTCTCCCAAACAGGAGAGCTAAGCCCAGCAATAAAACTACTCCTGTTCCCCCTCTCGCCAAATGGGACAAGCCACTTAGTAGAGAATAAAATCCTTTAGGCTATCTACAGAATACAATTTAAAGACTTCTATCAAGCCTTCCGTAGATATATAATGGAAAGATTAAAAGCAAAGGGGAATAGATAAGATAAATGAAAAAAGTGGGACTTGCAAAGAGGAGAACCAACAGAAGACATAAATTCAATCTTTGCTGAGAATCTACAGAAGAAGGGGAAGGCAATGGACGTGGGCAGTGCAGACTGAACACCCATCACTGCTCTTCTTCTTGTCTTTAGAAGCAGGGGAGATGATGAGGGCTGGAAGAGATTGGATGTAGCCCACTACAGAAAAGGAAAACAAGGAAGATGCAGGCATTGCAGACCCGTTAGTCTATGTTCAGTAGCAAACAAAAATATGGAAGAGAACCAAAGAAAAAGGAAGTGCAAGACCTGGAAACCAGCAAGTTACAAGACACCAGAAAGAAAAGATTCTGTCAGACAAACTCAACTTGATTCAGTTCTTTAATGAGGAGGCCTGAAGAATGGAGCAGGAAGGAGAAGTGGAATTGGCCTCACAGGAGTCCAGTAAGATTTTTGGCACTGACCTGCAAGGAGCAGCAGTTACAACCATACAAAAGCGTTTTTTCAGTCAACATACAATAGCTGTGGAATTTGTTGTTGGAGGATGTAGTTCTGGAACTTGTCGTTGGAGGATGTAGTTCTGGTAGGGTTGGGTTAATAAAGCCTTCGACATGTATCTGGAGAGAAGGTCTGTTAACACTTATTAGCCAGATAGACTTGGGGGTCTCCACGTCATACTTCTGGGAGTCAACAGAAGGGAATGGATTTCCCTATTAGAGTCTGCTGGGTTCTTCCATGTGACCCAAATTAGCCATTTTTGGAAGCAGGATGCTGGGCTCAAAGGACCATTAATATGATACAGCATGGCAATTCCTATGTTAAGTATGGGAATTTATATCTACCAGTCAAGGTGATAGAGACCCAGAGGAAGGCAGACTGGCAATTATCAGAGAAAGGCGGCTGGGCTCAATGGGGCTTGTGTCTGATGCAGCTGGGTGCTTCTTATGTTCTTAAGACACCTAGGAAATGTGAGTGGACCAGTCAGTCCTTCTCTGCAATCATCAACATCATGTACAACCTATCACAACTCTTAAATAAATGTGTCACAACCCTTAAATAATCCTGAACTAAAATCTGAAATATGCCAGTTCTATCACCTCTAATAAACTGCCTCTCTCCTACATCAGATGAATGCATATAATGGTCTGTTTTTGGACAATTGTGTTTCACATCTTGATGTAAGAAGAAAGCTCCTACTCAAGATGCAATCATCCAATAAGTTTAAAACAATTAAAATGTAACTGCACAATTTAATTTCATTTACTGTATTTTACAGGTTCAGAATTAAATAGATTTTATTCTTGACCCAACAGGAGGAGAGCATGACATTGTGTCTTTTCAACTTACCAAAATCAGAGCAAGCCTAGTAATACTGAATCATCCTGTATCCATTCAATGAATCCAATTCTTTAGTTCAGTCTCGTCAGAGGAAGGGGCTTGGGAGATTGCAGAGCTCAGGCACTACAACATCTTTTGATAAGTCTTACATTGGTTCAAGAAAAGGTATCACTGCCTATATAGAAAGTCGTCCCTGACAGTCAGGATAATATCGTCCCCCATCCAGGAAAGCAGGATACGAGTGCATTGAGCAGGGATACCCGGGGTCTCTGCCAGGCTCACAGTGTGGGAGAATTTATAATGAATCTTCAGTAAATCCCTCAAGGATCTCACAGTCTGGGGATGTCTGCTGCTGCTCCTGGGCTTTTTACAGTAAGTGCAAGCAAATTAAGGTCCAGATAAACAATGATGAATATTAATACAACTCTTACATAAAATTCTCCTGAGATTCACTTTCTCTGTGGGTCTCATTTACTAAGATTTATTCCCATAAACAGTGAATGTGAGAAAAGCCTTGATAAATCAGACCCTGTAACTGTGAAATGAAATTTTGTGTTGGAGCGATCTGGCAAGGACTGGAGGGAGGCAATTTGTGGTCAGAGACATCAGTGATGTAAGATTAGTTACCTGAGCACAGAACGTAAGCAGGCGGCAGCCAGGAATGTGCAGCCCTGCGTCTGCTCTCGTGTTCCCTTGCGCCATTTCTTGCCTTCCTGTGCTGGGCTCCTTCTCACCAGACTGTGCTATTTTGTTCTTTGTTGTGTTGCTCTGAACTGGGGAATGACAGAGGAACTGAAATCCTGGGAAAAATATCCAGCAAGAAAAAATACTGGAGCCTGCTAGTGGTTACTTTCACAATCGGATTAACTAACTTTATGATTATTCTTAGTACTGGGATTTTGTATTATTAGGGCTTTGTATGGGTATTTTCTCTAAATATTCCAGTGTTTCGTTAGGAAAACATGCACCATAATACAGAGGCAGTTAGAAATTCAAAAGCCATTTAAAAGGATAATTTAAAGTTATCCATTTAAATAGCAATTTTTGGCATATACAGCCTCTTATCTGGCTAAATTTTAGCTAGATAATTTATTATCCGGATAAAATCTAACCAGATAAATTAGAGGTGTACCAGGGACATAACTTAGGGATGGTACTTATCCAGTTACCTTAGCCAGATAAGCAGTGAAACTGAAACGTATCCAGCTTACTTTAGACCTCCTATTGAGCAGGCCTAAAGTTAGCCAGTAATCCTATCCGGATAACTTTAAACTTATTCAGTGTGCCAGAGTATTTACAAAAGTCCCACAACACATTAAGGATATGGCCTGGTCCACCTTAAAACTGAGTGCGCAAAGAGATTATGGTCCCAGGGAGGATCCCACAAGTGATGATAAGAATCAGGGCCTAGAAGGCTTAGACAGGCCCAGGGACTCCAGGAGAAGAAAGCTCCGGTAAGATTGCTGACCTGACTATTTGTGAAGTTGAAAATATGTCAGTACAGAGGGAATAGACAGCCCCTGACAATAGTTAGCCTGAGATTTTGGTTTTGGGGAAGAGTGAAGATAAACAACGTGAGCAAGCAGGTTAAGGCTGCCACTTGAAATATGGTTGGCCTGTTTTGTTTGTTTGATGTTTCAGTGAAACAATTTCACACTGTAAATATAAGTACTTAAAGGAGAAAGCCTTGACTGCTGGTGTTTGTGCCACATCAAGTATATTCTGCAGCACAGCTGCACCACCACTTACTTAACCAGCTATGTCTGACTATGGACGCCAGGCTGTCCCGTGCTTAATTATTTCTATAGTGGGAGGGAGGATTTGTAAGAGCCAGACTAACACGGACTTCCTTCTGAAGATTTTTCACCACATGGAAGGTACCGGATTCAGCTGCATGAAGTGGAAATCCATAAACCTTATACTGAATTTAATGTCTTCTTTTTGTTCTGAATATATTATACCCAGGTACTGTATATTACTTCATGCTCTGACGAAGTGGACTCTGCCTAGAAAGCTCATCCTTCAATAATTTGGTTTGTCTATAAGGTGCCACCCACCTCATGTCATTTTTCACCTGATGGGCATGGAGGAACTTTCTTATTTTTACATCCAATTCTTCAAGATACTTGTGAGACCAGTCTACTATTCCAAAACAGTATGATAATGCAGGAATTGCAAGCTGGTTACTAGCTTGTATCTTATTTCATGCTGTTAAGGCAGTCTTCAATATCAGCTTCACTCTCTTGTCTTTCAATATTTTATGCTGAATTTTTCCACCTTCCTCTACTCCTAGGTATTTTATACACCTTCCTGGTCCAGTCTCTTTATTGCATTCTTTAGTCAGGGACATATTTTCAATTTTGCTTAATTTTCCTTTAAGGAAAGTTTGCTTAGCATATTTCTCTCCCAGCAGTGTTCAGGCTTCCCTAGTCTCTTTCACACTCCAGATCTCCATGAGGAAATTCCTTGTATTGGATCAACCCCTTGTGAATAAAATGAGAAGCTTGGGAGTGTGTGCCAATGTGATGGTGTGGATTACAAACTGGTTGACAGAAGACAGTGTGTAATGGTTAATGGAACCTGCTCTGAAGAGAGAACACAAGGATGGGTGTTGGGACCGGTTCTGTTCAATATCTTTTTGAGCAATATTGTGTAAGGCATGGAAGGTAAAGTTTGTCTGTTTGTGGATGATACTAAGATATGCAACAGAGTGGACATGCCGGAAGGAGTAAAGAGAATGAAATGTGATTTAAGGAAGCTTGAACAGTGGTCGAAGATATGGCAACTGGAATTCAATGCCAAGAAGTGCAGAGTCATGCATGTGGGGTGCGGCAATCCAAAAGAGCCGTATGTGATGGGGGGTGAAAGGTTGTTGTGTAAGACCAAGAGAGGGACCTTGGGGTGATAGTGTCTAGTGATCTGAAGATGGCAAAGCAGTGTAACAAGGCAATAGCTAAAGCCATAAAATGCTGGGCTGCATAGAGAGAGGAATAAACAGTAAGGAAAAAGAGGTGATAATCCCCTTGTACAGGTCCTTGGTGAGGCCTCCTGGAGTACTGTGTTCAGTTCTGAAGACCGTATCCCAAAAGGGACAGACAGGATGGAGGTAATTCAGAGAAGGGTGACCAAAATGGTTGGGATCTCCATCAAAGGACTTACGAGGAGAGGTTGAACGATCTGAATATGTACACCCTGGAAGAGAGGAGGTGCAGGGGAGATATGATACAGACCTTCACATACCTGAAAGTTTTTAATGATGCACAATCGACAAACCTTTTCCGTTGGAAAGAAATCAATAGAACTAGGGGTCACGAAATGAAACTCCAGGGAGGACGACTCAGAACCAACGTCAGGAAATATTTCTTCACGGAGAGGGTGGTGGATGCCTGGAAAGCCCTTCCAGAGGAGGTGGTGAAGATTTAAAGGGGCATAGGATAAACCCTGTGGATCTCTAAAGGCTAGAGGATGGAAATAAGGAAAGAGTGCATGGGGTAAGTTGCTGGTGTGGCGGTTATTATTATTACCCTTAACCAATAAGCCTTCATACTGTCGATGCAACTCCAACATTACTCTCTGCTTCAATGGCAGGAGGAAAAGAGGAAAAGGGAAATTAGATTCAGACAGCAACCAACAAGGACCCTCACTTTTATGGTCTGGGGAAATAAATAAGCATGGGAGTAACCTTTACTGTCTGGGAAACTGATAAGTATGGGGGTGACCCGCACGGCATGGCAGATACTGACATAAGCATGCTGGGAAGACTGGATGGACTGTTTGGTCCTTTTCTGCCTTCATTTCTATGTTTCCATCACCTCTTTTACTCCTTAGCTCCTGGACATTTCCTCAGGGGAAGGAAACACTTCTTCTACTCCATGGCCTTGGGCCTTTTTCCCTGAGGGGAAAAGCCCTGCAGGCCCATTCCATACCAGAGGGGAACCCGGGCCTCACCACCCAGGCTCCCTACATCCTGGAAATCCGCCTCTCCTCAGCTTCAACCTAGAAAAAAGAGCCTCTCCCACCAAATGGACCCAGAATTTATAGTCTCCAGGGCCTCCAATCAGATCATCCCATCCTCCTAAGGGAAAAATCCACAACAAAACCCCAGAAGTGCAACAGAACATTTACTTTAACACACCATCAAACTAGATGAAACGTTGCTCCTGATGCCATCCAATGGTGGTTCAATGGTACTGGAAGCCCCATATCAAAGCTGCTTTGGGTTTTTTTTTTCAACTTAATATCCAGGACACCCCAGGTCTCCCCCACTCAAAGTTCCCTGAAATACCAACTTGGGGGGCGAGGACCCCGTCACAATAGTATTGCATTATATTCTGATTTTATGGTATCTTTTTATTACACATTTTGATTATGGCTTACCCATGGCCCAAATTTAAATCCGATTAGATTAAAGTGGACAAACAGACTTAGATTTGCAGCATGTGGATTTAGGTATCATTTGTGTACAGTTTGTATTAGAAGATGAAAGACTTGGTCAGATTACTCACATTGAAGTAACAGCTGGATAGGTTCTACAGCAGAGACGAGAGACATAATAAGCCATGGGGAGGGAGATCCTTGTATAAGGGATTTTATATGTGCATCTACCCAAATTAGATGAATTTCAAAGGAAAAGAAGCTATAGAACGAGGGGTCATGGGATGAGGGTGAAAGGAGGTAGAGTCAGAAGTAATCTAAGGAAATATTTGTTATAGAGAAGGTGGTGGATTCATAGAATAACCTCCGTGTGGAGATAGGGGAGACAAGGTCTGTATCTGAGCTTAATAAAGCATGGGACAAGCAAAGGATATTTTTGAGAGAAGGGTTGGAATTCGTAAAGCTGAGTAGCTGATGTGGATGGGCACATTAGATAAGTTGTAATGGTCTTTTTCTGCCATCATGTTTTTGTGTTTCTAATTTAAACTGGGCATACTAGTTGGACCATTTTTGGTCTTTATGTGCAGTCAATTATATTGTTAGTAAGAGAATAACCCAGTGAGGTAGACATAGAGCACTTGGAGAGATAACAGAAAACCTGCAGATAACAAGGTTACTACTTCGTCCTGTCCAGACAGATATCCCGAGGAAGTGATTCCTCGTGAAAGATGTCTGCAGGTTGAATCCCTTAGGAAACAGGTGACAGAACTGAGAAAGAAGGTGGCAAGGCTGAGAAGCATCTGGGATGATGAGGACTACATTGATTTAATGCCTGTTGAGGGCTCAGTACTTAATTGTAATTGTGTTGATCCCAGCACCACTTCACTGAGACCTCCACCAGTTGACCCAAACCTTCACCAGTTGACTAACACCTTACACCAGTACATCCACTCCCTCCACCTCTTGCTTCCAAACCTCCAATCAAAATTGCCAGAGAAAAACTGATTGAATATCCTTGACTTAATAACATGTGTTAAAAGCATGCGCACAAGTCTTAGTGTAATCCATTCATAAAATACGTAAATGTGCACATACTTCTAAACCCTGCCCCACAAAGCCTTCAAAACACCCTCTTTGTACAATTTTTCTGCACAGCAGTGACAGTACATAGGTTCTCCCACCTTTTCTGAAAATCTGCTCATCATGCACTGAGGCTATTTATGCGTCAGTGAAATGCTAAGAGAAATCAGGAAGCTAACCAAACTGGTAGTACAGTAATAATGGGAGATTTCAATTACCCCAATATTGACTGGGTAAATGTATCATCGGTACACGCTAGAGAGATAAAGTTCCTGGATGTAATAAATGATTGCTTCATGGAGCAATTGGTTCAGGAACCAATGAGAGAGGGAGCAATTTTAGATCTAATTCTCAGTGGAGCACAGAACTTGGTGAGAGAGGTAACGGTGGTGGGGCCGCTTGGCATTAGTTATCATAACATGATCAAATTTGAATTAATGACAGGAAGGGGGACAGTAAGCAAACCCACAGCTCCAGCACTAAACTTTCAAAAGGAAACTTTGATAAAAATGAGAAAAATAATTAGAAAAAAATTGAAAGGAGCAGCTACAAAAAAGTGTGCACCTGGCGTGGACTGTTAAAAAAAAACATCATCCTAGAAGGACAGACCAGATGCATTAAGAAAGGTGTAAGGAAGGCAAAATAATTACCAGCATGGTTAAAAGATGAGGTGAAAGAGGCTATTTAGCCAAAATATCTTCATTCAAAAATTAGAAGAAGAATCCATCAAAAGAAATTGGATAAAGCATAAGCATTGGAAAGTTAAATGTAAGACATTGATAAGACAGGCTAAGATTAGAATTTGAAGAGGAAGTTGGCTATAAAGGCAAAAACTCACAATAAAAACTTTTAAAAATATATATGAAGCAGAAAGCCTGTGAAGTAGAGTAGTTTGGACTGTTAGATGATCGAGGGGTTAAAGGGGGCCCTTTGAGAAGATAAGGCCATCGCGGAAAGATTAAACGATTCTTTGCTTCAGAGTTTACTGAAGAGTATGTTGGAGAGATACCCATTCCAGAGAAGATTTTCATGGGTGATGATTCAGATCAACTGAACCAAATCACAGTGAACTTGGAGTTGTGATAGGCTTGATTGACAAACTGAAGAGTAGTAAATCACCTGACCAGATGGTATACACCCCAGGGTAATGAAAGAACTAAAAAGTGAAATTCAGACCTATTTCAATTAATTTGTAACCTATCATTAAAATCATCCCATGTGCCTGAAGACTGGAAGATGGTCAATGTAACCCCTATATTTAAAAAGGGATCCAGGGGTGAGCAGAGAAACTGTAGACCAGTGAGCCTGACTTCAGTGCTGGTAAAAATCCTGGAAACTGTTATAAAGAATAGAATCACAAAACATTTAGGTAGGCATGGACACAGCCAACATGGATTTACCCAAGGGAAGTCTTGCCTCACAAAACTCCTAAATTTTATTTGAAGGGATGAATAAACATGTGGTCTAAGGTGATCCAGTAGATGTGGCATATTTGGATTTTCAGAAGGCATTCAACAAAGTCCCGCATGAGAGGCTTCTAAGAAAACTAAAATTCATGGCTTAGGAGGCGATGTCCTTTTCTGGATTACAAACTGGCTAAAAGACAGGATCAGAGAGCAGGTCAGTTTTCACAGTGGAAAAAGGTAAACAGTGGAGTGCCTCAGGGATCTGTACTTGGACCGATGCTTTTTAATATATATATAAATGATCTGGAAAGGGGTACAGTGAGTGAGGTTATCAAATTTGCAGATGATTACAAAATTGTTCAGAGTAGTTAAATCTCAAGTGGATTGTGATGAATTGCAGGAAGACCCTTGTGAGACTGGAAGATTGGGGCTTCCAAATGGCAGATGAAATTTAATGTGGGAGAAGTGCAATGGTGTTGCATATAGGGAAAATAACCCTTGGTGTAGTTACATAATGTTAGGTTCTATCTTATCACACAACAAAACCCACTCACACAACTGGTGTATTCTAGTCCACACCAATTGTCAACAACCAAAAATAACCTGTGTACTAGTTAGAGAGCTAACATAACACCCAAAAACGCCCCAAACCGATTGTAAACCAATTTTTGTAAGACCCTCTATTCACGAGCAGCCATATTATGTGTTCAACTCGTTCTCATAGGGTCACTATTACTTTTAATCATTCGAAACAATCAATTTTTGTTATCTTTTTCAAAAAATTTTTTTAAAAAGTTACTCAACCAAATTTTGATAATCAAAAATGCAACGGATACTATCCGCACTGAAAAGGTCCCAGGTAACCCGACATGGCCATGTTTCGGACCGCTGTCCTGCTTCAGGGGAAGGAAAGGAAACCAATTCAGATCCTTGTAGCCTTGTAGAAAACTTCTTCTTGCGGCGTCTTTATTCTGTGCCGATCAATTTTTCGCGCAGGCTGCATTTCAGCCCGCTGTATTTCAAACAATGGCGACCCAACGGAAGCTGTTTATACGAGTCACAGTGCTTGGTTGCCACCCCCTTCCGGTGACGAATGGAAGTTCCCTCTCACGTCCTCGCATCCAAGCGCTGTCAATTTAATTATAATTTCTCAATCTGTACCGAAAACCCAATACTGCAAAAAACCGGGGAGGGTAGCTGCCCGGGGGAGTTTCAACAACAGTAACCGCTATCACATGCTATAATGCTAATAACTAAAAAGCGAGATGCGTCCCGAGGGGGCAGGACACAAACGCGGAAGCTCCCGGTACATACTGGTCACTGTCTCATGCTATCCCGATGTGTGCTGCTGCAACAGGCGCGGCTGGGTTCTCTATTACATCTTTTCCGGCTGTTTGATTTTAACCCTACACGGTGCTGCTGTGTCGAATGATTAAAAGTAATAGTGACCCCTATGAGAAACGAGTTGAACACATAATATGGCTGCTCGTGAATAGAGGGTCTTACAAAAATTGGTTTACAATCGGTTTGGCGTTTTTGGGTGTTATGTTAGCTCTCTAACTAGTACACAGGTTATTTTAGGTTCTATCTTATGACATAGTGAGGGCAAAGGTAGCGCCGGCGCCATTTTGAAGATTGGCAATACGGCCCGCATGCAGGAGGTCGCTCCCGGACCCCCGCTGGACTTTTGGCAAGTCTTGTGGGGGTCAGGAGGCCCCCCAAGCTGGCCAAAAGTCCCTGGGGGTCCAGCGGGGGTCCGGGAGCGATCTCCAGCACGCGTGACGTCGGGAGCCAGGAACCAAAATGGCGCCGGTGCTACCTTTGCCCTGTCACATGATAAGGGCAAAGGGTCACCGGCGCCATTTCTCAACGCAGCCTTGGCCAGAGAGCTGGAGATCGCGTCGGGACCCCCCCACTGGACCCCAGGTAATTTAAAACATTTTGGGGGGGGGGTTCGGGAGGGTGGGGGATTTGTTTTAAAGGTTCGGGGTGGGTTTTAGGGTTTTTTTGGTGTGCCGGTTTTCCCGCGCCCTATTTAATGATACAATACAAATGCCCCTGACGATAAATCGGGGGCATTTGTATTGTATCGTGCACTCTAACGATTTTGGACGATTTTAAAATTATCTGACGATAACTTTAATCGTTCAAAAACGATTCACATCCCTATAAAATACCACATCGAACATTTCCATGACCATCATTCACAGGCCTATTATTGCACATTTATTTATTTACATTCATTTTAGAATTTTCTAGTGTTGATTCACAGTTTTTTGCTTAATCGTCCCTTTCGTTTGCTAAATGTCTCTATTGTTAACTGTGGCCAACACTTCCCCCTGTTTTTATCCATGTTTTCCCAGTTACTTGTAACCCTGGTTCTATGTAATGCTTGTTGCAAAATTGTGTTCCACTGTAAACCGATATGATATGTATCTTGCCACATGAATGTTGGTATAAAAAAGTTCAAAATAAATAAATAAATAAATATAGATTCTACTTTCCATTTAGTCTCTTGTATGATCTTTATCCTGTTGGACTCTATGCCCTCCCAGACATAAAGTACTACACCCCCACCAAGTTGATCCTTCCTATCATTGTGATATAATTTGTACCCTGATATAGCACTGTCCCATTGGTTATCCTCCTTCCACCAGGTCTCTGAGATGCCAATTATGCCAATCTCATCATTTGCTGCTATACATTCTAACTCTCCCTTCTTACTTTTTAGGCATCTGGAATTGACATATAGACATTTCAAAGAGTGTTTTTTGTTTGTATTAACAACCTGCTTTTCAGTTGATAGGGATAATTTGGAATCCTTTAGCTTGCATGATTCTTTACTTATAGGCACATGGACTACTTTTCCTTTTATTGGAGCCTCTCTGTTGGGATACACTAACTCTCCTGATCATTAGTATCCTTCAAAGATACCTCCCTCCGAACACTGCTGAGTGACTGTCGGCTTTCCATCTTGTTGTGTTTGTGGCACTGTGGACCCTTGATCGCAATGGAGATGATTCCGCCCACAGGGAGGAGCCCCGTGGGGAACCACTGCGATAGGCTGACACAGATAGCAGACCAGAATGGATAGAGTCTTTATTGTACTGCTGTAAATAGATGGTGAAGCAGGAAGGTAAGGCACTGATCCACGAGGTGCCAATATGCTCAACAGGCTCAGAAGTATAGTCTCAACCAGATGTTCATGATAGGCAGGAGCCCACAATGCGGGTAACGCCGAGGCTGGTGGGTGGAGTTGGAGCGCCAGATGATAGAGGTACTCACAGAGTAAAGGCGTCTTCCTGATAGTAGAATGGTGGAACCGAAGGTCCGTGGTACACGATATGAAGTATAGGCCCTCGAGGAGAGAGTACCCAAAGGTCCAATATCCTGGAAATGAAATAAGAGAAAAGACCCCAAGGAACAGTTGTCTTGGTTAGTGAGGACCCCGAAGGGAAATTGGAAGTGAGAGACCCCTCAAGGAGCGGGTGTCTAGAGCTTCTGCTGGAGCGAGGCCCTTGCGTGAATGTGGCGTCTAAGCGTAAAGCTTAGAGCAGGCAGAGTAGCGAAGTGAAGTCTTTGCTAACTCAAATTGATAGCGGAAGCAGAGGCTAGATATACCTGGAGGTACTGACATCATGCGGTGGGGCTGTCCCCGAGGTTCCCGCCATGATGTGTATTTGAGCGTCGGAGAT
Source organism: Rhinatrema bivittatum (assembly GCF_901001135.1). Lineage (NCBI taxonomy): Eukaryota > Metazoa > Chordata > Amphibia > Gymnophiona > Rhinatrematidae > Rhinatrema > Rhinatrema bivittatum. Next base: position 7,054,311 of record NC_042619.1, on the reverse strand, counting down.
GTGCACGCTCGCGCCCTAGGAGGCCATGGGAGTGAGCATGGCGGATGGGGATGCCCATGCTGGTCTGGAAACGCCGAGGCCCTCAGCACTCGGCACCGGAGACAGCCATCTTGCCCAAAGGGAAAGAAAGGGTAGAAAAAGAGATAAGGCAGAGCAGTCGCAGCCGTCTGCGACCGATGGATGCAACACCTTTAAAACAACCACTTTAGAAAACCATAATGGCTTCTTTTTCCTCTTCTCTTTATTTACATTCCTAACAAAAGGATTAGTTGCCCTTATGATATCACCTTTTAGTTTTTCACACCACCCTTCTACTTCCTGTAGATTTTCCCATCCAGCTAACGACTTCTTGATGTACTACCCCATTTTAAGAAAGCTAGTTTTCCTGAAGTCTAGAACCCTCGCCTTAAAATGAACCTTCATCTCTTGCATTCTAATATTGAATTATACCATCTGATGGTCACTGAATTCCAGATGATCTTCCACTACAACATCAGAAATACTGTCCCTGTTGGTAAACACCAGGTTCAGTATCACCCCCCTCCAGTTGATAGAACAGTTTTCCTTGCAGAGAATCCAGGATCTCCCTGCTTCTAGAAGGTACTGCTTAGGATGCCCAAATCAACATCTGGAAGATTGAAATTCCCTATAACAGCACCTCCCCTTTCACAGCAATCCTATGAATATCCTCCTTTAAATCTCTCTCTATCTCTTCTGTCTGTGATGGAGGTCTCTATATTACACCAAAATAAATAGATGTTCCATTCCTCTTTCCAAATTAACCCACTGTGCCTCCTCTTTACCTCGTAATCCTAGCAATGTTGTTGCTTGAATACTGATTTTTATATAGAAAGCCATGCCTCCTTCCCTTCCTGCCTACCCGGTTAAGAAAATAAGAACTTGCCATATTGGGTCAGACCAAGGATCCATCAAGCCCAGCATCCTGTTTCCAGCAGAGGTAAAACCAGGCCACAAGAACCTGAATAGATTGTACCCAGATATAACAATATCCCAGTCATGGCTTTCCATGTACCAGGTCTCCGTGACAGCCACTACTTCCAAGTCAGATTCTTCCATGACTTCCTCTGGATCTGGTACTTTATTCCCCATACAATCAACATTAGTGTACATAATTTTCCAACTATTGCCTCCTCCCCCCCCCTAATATCTCCCATTTTTGTATGAGTATTTAATGTTTTACCTACCTTAGGGTTTTGTTCACTCACCTCTGATGAATCTAGTTTAAAACCCTCCTCAGTAGGTTTACCATTCTGTGTTGAAAGACGCTGCACCTCTTCTTCATCAAGTGGATCCCATCTCTGCTCAGAAATCCTTGAAATATCATTCCATGATCCAGGAAGCTAAAGCGCTCACATCAACACCATCTCCGCAGCCATTCATTTATCTCCAGAATGTGAGCTTCCCTGCCTGGGACTTTATCCTTGACTGGGACAACTGAGGAGAATCCCACCTGTGCCCTGTCTGCTTTACCCTCTCTCCCAGAGCCATGAAGTTACCTAGCAGTAACATTTGTGCCAACACGGATGAGCACCATTGGATCCTGGTCAATAGCTTGAGGAGTTTTGGCATTCTTTCCGTAATGTCTTGGATTTGGCATCTGGAAGACAGCACACTTCCCAGAACAGCATACCTGGTCGGGAAATGAAAGCCTCTTTGCCCCATCTCTCTATGAAGACACAGATAAAAAGTCAGATCCACAGATGCTGAAACATCTACAACCTCTTTTGGATAGAGAGGAGTTTGGGACTGTTTTACAGTCATTTATGTTTGCCAGGTCTGACTATTGTAACTTTCTTTTGCTGGGTATACAAACTCCACGCTCCAAGATCTACAGTTAGTACAAAATTCTGTAGATCAGATGCTTGCTGGACATAAAAAAATACAATCACATAACACGTGTTTTGACCACATTACACTGGCTATCGATACGATCAAGAATAAAATTTAAAGTTTTAATACAGTTACACAAGCCAATTTACAACACTCATATACCATGGCTTGGGGCTGCTCTACGGATATCCATACAGATTTCTGTGCTCTCAAAATAAAGGACCACTTGAAACTCCTTCAGTTGGTAAGGTACATTAAGGAGAGGTTAGGGAATGCTTCTTTTCAGTGGCTGGCCCAGCGTTATGGGATAGAGTGCCAGAAGAAATCTGCAGCATGTCAGATAGCAAAACGTTTAAAATGGCTCTCAAGATGTGGTTATTTAAGCAGGAATTCAAGTAATGTTATTCAATAGGCAGGCACTATTAATATTGTATTTTTTTCCTTATAATATCACCTAATGTGGCACTGTTTAACTCACAGCATTTGATGTATTCTCTTACTGTTATAAAGTGATAGCTGAGGTTTGAAACTAGTTATGTTTGATTTGCAAAAAACACAGACCCAGTACTAATCAACCAAATCAATTACCTACAGAAATTTTTCAATACCCAGACCTAAAAAGAAAGGCGGAGGCCTTATGCTAATCATAAAAAAAAACCTAAGATGAAACTACTCCCAACAAGCAATTGCTCCCCACTGGAAATTGCACTATTTGATTCACCAAATCTACAAATTTGTCTGGTATACTGCCCCCCTAACACACTGGATCAGAGCTTTTCACCACTTATTGAATTCTTCTTGACCAGAATATCAATCAACAAACCCATAATTATTCTAGGTGACTTCAACTTACACATAGACACTGCCCCCTACTCTCACGCTTGCGCCTCAATTATTCAAGCACTCTCATCACTGGGACTCAGTCAAATCATCAATGGCTCAACGCACAAAGCAGGTCACGCACTAGACCTAGTCTTTATCAACACTAACATATGGTCTAACCACCAAACTAAGATAAGGAACATACCATGGTCAGACCACTCTATCATTCACGCAAACTTATATTCAAATTGTAAATTTACAACAATAAAAAATACAACTAAATCCTTCTCATACCATCCACCTTTTTGCATCGAATCTCTTCAAGTAAATCTACAAACTGAACTAACAAACATAGACCTATCAAACTCAGAAAATGCAACATCGTCCTGGATCACCATAACCAAAACTGTAGTAGACAAGATAAACCCCATGATAAAAAAAATAATAAAAGAACCAAAAAATTCATAACCTTTGGTACAATGACAACATCAGAGCAGCCAAAAGGGAACTCAGAAAAAAAGAGAAATCATGGAGAAACAACAAAACAACCACACTACTCAATGCATACAGAACACATATAGCAGAATACAAAAAACACATCCACAAAACAAAAAAAGACTTCTACATGAACAAAATAAACAAATACTAACATAATCCTAAGATGATCTTCAACATAGTAAAAAGCCTAACCAAATCATCCTATGATGATCAGTCACAATCAACACCAAAGATCACTAATAACGACTTTGCAGATTTCTTCAATGAAAAAATCAAAATCCTCATAAATAACAACCTCAAAGACGACCCACAAGACAAGAAAATACAGAACATTCAAACAACAAGCTGGCCCAACTTTGAAACAGCATCTTCTCTGGAAATCCAAATGATCATTAAAAAAATGAACCCAGCCAAACACCCTATTGACGCCATACCCATTACGACGATAAAAAATCTTGAACTATCAATAACTAAGATGCTAACTGACATCGTAAACCTCTCCCTCACAGAAGGAAACTATCCAGAATTCCTAAAATCTGCAATCATCAAATCCATTATGAAAAAGAATAATCTTGATCCAGAAAACCCACTGAACTACCGACCCATATCAAACCTACCATTCATTGCCAAAATCATTGAGAAAATCATCCACACAAAAGTCTCAGTGACCATCTGGAAGAAAACAACATTCTACTACCCACGCAATTTGGCTTCAGAAAACAACTGTACACGGAGACTCTACTACTATAAATGAATGACTTCGTACTCAAAGTTTTGAAAATGGCCACAGCTATCTTCTAGTCCTACTCGACCTATCAGCAGCCTTTGACACGGTAAACAACTCTATCATGATTGACTGTCTATCTGAAATTGGGGCAAAGGAAACAACACTAAAATGGTTCACTTCATACCTTTCACAAAGAATCTACCAAGTGCTGCTCAATGATACTCTCTCAAAGAAAATTAATCTAAACACTGGAGTGACCCAAGGATCCACTCTATCAGTGACGCTCTTCAACATCTACCTGCTTCTGATATGCCACTTCCTATCCAATCTGAATCTGACCCACTTCATCTATGCTGATGATATTCAAATATTAATCCCAATACAAAACTTGCTAGAAGAAACATATAAACTAACAGCCACTTATCTAAGCAGAATAAAGCAAACACTAACCAACTTAAAACTCACCCTTAACTTCGACAAGACTGAAATAATCATATTAGACAGAAAGAACAACTCTCCTCAACTTCCACCACTCAACCTAATGAACCAAAAAATGGTTATATCTCTGGTCAATCATGCCCACAATCTTGGAGTAATAATTGACAAGGAATTTTCTTTCAAAAACCACATCACAACAAAAATCAAAGACGGATATCATAAACTACTAACACTTCGTTAATTAAAACCATTCCTTTCCACCAACGACTTCGGATCAGTCCTTCAATTACTCATTTTCTCCAATCTAGACTACTGTAACTCACTCCTTTTCAACTTACATCTAAACACCATCTGTCTACTCCAAATCCTACAAAACACAGCCGCAAGAATCCTCACTGGATCTAAAAAACATGACCATATCACTCCAACACTTATATCACTGCACTGGCTACCAATAAAATTCAGGATAGAATACAAAATACTATCCATACTACATAAAATTATATATGAAAAACAAACAAACTGGCTTAGTTCCTCCATAAAATTGCACACTCCAAACAGAAACCTCAGATCAGCAAATAAAGGACTTTTAAAGACGCCACCTACCTGCTCCAAACAACTCACCTCAACACAAAAGAGAGCAATCTCTCTTGGAAGCATGAAACTCTGGAACTTCCTCCCAATCGAACTCAGAACACAAGAAAACCTAAAAACTTTCAAAAAAGATCTAAAAAAATGGGTATTCACCAAAGCATAACAACTCACCCAATGAATAAAACAACACCAACCCCCTCCGGTTTAACCCTAAGAAAACTGGGAACTCAATACAACAAAGAACTGAAACGTGTAAAACTGAGCAACAAATAATTTTGTATATGATGTCTCTATGTTAACAATCATCTGAACCTTTTTGGAAACCTTGTTAAACCTTCTTAATTTTGTAAACCATCGTATTTTTTGTAAACCATTGTGATGGCGAAACCGAATGATGGTATATAAAACTCGATAAATAAATAAATAAATAAAATGTCTTTTTAAATTGTGCATGTTTTATTGTAAATCACTGAGATTTTTGGAGCAAACAGTATAGAAATATTTTTTCAAAAAATAAACAAAAGTAAGTGATTGGAGGGATATGGGCCTAACAGGGAAGAGCTACTTATCAGGCTAAGTAATCCGCCCGGATTTACGCGAGCAGGGCCTTGTGCGCCGGCGCGCATTTTTTCCATAGGCCGCCGGCGCGCGCAGAACCCCGGGACACGCGTAGGTCCCGGGGTTTTTCGAAGGGGGCGTGTCGGGGGGCGGGGCCGAACGATGCGACGTTTTGGGGCGGGATGCGGCATTTCGGGGGCGGGCCCGGGGGCATGGTTTTGGGCCGGGGCGTTCCGGGGGCATGGCCGCGCCCTCCGGAACCGCCCCTGGGTCGGGTCTTGGTGCACCAGCAGCCCGCTGGCGCGCATGGATTTACGTCTCCCTCCGGGAGGCGTAAATCCATGGATAAAGGTGGGGGGGGGTTAGATAGGGCCGGGGGGGGGGGGTGAGTTAGGTAGAGGAAGGGAGGGGAAGGTGAGGGGAGGGCGAAAGAGAGTTCCTTCCGAGGGCGCTCCGATTTCGGAGCGGCCTCGGAGGGAACGGAGGCAGGCTGCGCAGCTCGGCGCGCGCCGGCTGCCCAAAATCGGCAGCCTTGTGCGCGCCGATCTAGGATTTTAGAAGATACGCGCGGCTACGCGTGTATCTTATAAAATCCAGTGTACTTTTGTTTGCGCCTGCTGCGCAAACAAAAGTACGCGATCGCGCAGTTTTTAAAAATCTACCCCACAGTGTCTTTTCTCTTTCCCTTGGATTGGCACGTAGAGTGAACTGTAAGACAATCAGAAGAACATTGGACTCATCCTAACCAACTAAGTGACCCACTGTGCTGGGAACCAGTTCCAGATATCCTTTCCTTGTGTCTTCTGGGAAGAAACATTTCCTGACATGCTCTTGAATCCAGCCTTACAGCAGGACCTCATTTTCTAGAACTTTTTATTCACCAAAACATGTTGGGCCCAGTATGCAAATATATCCGGTTCTCTAAGGTGTCCGGATATTACTTATCCAAATAAGTGACACGGCTATGCTGCTGAATATAACTGGATACGTTTTAAATCTCCAGATAATTTATATCTGGAAAACTATAGACATGCTATTGAGCAGGTCTAACTTATTTTGGCTAGCTGAATAACCAGATAAGTAGCAGCACCCCAATCCACCCATTTCAAGATCATTGACTATCCGGTTATCTATTTAGTCAGATAAGTGACTTATCTGATCACGTGGAGACTGTTGAACATAGCCAGATATTCTGTAGCCAGCACAAGCGTTCAAGCTTCTGTGGCTGGCTATTAGATGAGCTTTCAATATTGGACCTGTTTTGTCTACTGAGATTTTTGACAATGGGACTCACAATGTAAAACACTGAATACATGTCAGATGGAATTTCACTTCTGATTTCATTTCTAGTGAAATATTTTCAGTATCTCTATGTGTGATCCTGTTTTCTACTGAACATTCTGAGTATCTGTCTCTGAATCTGTTTTGTTTTTATGCTGTAGATTATTGGGTTTAGTGCAGGTGGAATCAGAAGGTAAACGTTACCCATTAGGGTGTATATCACAGGAGGAATATTTTTTCCAAATCTGTGCACCACAGACACTCCAATCATCGGGATGTAGAAGATTAGGATGACACAGATATGGGACACACAGGTGTTAAATGCCTTGAGGCGTTGATCTGATGATGCAATACTCAGGACAGTCTTAATAATCATCACATAAGATAAAGCAATAAACACAGAGTCTATTCCTGCTGTAAAAAGGACCACAAACAAACCATAGTAGTTATTGATCCTGGTATCAGTACACGCAAGCTTTAGCACATCAGGATGAAAACAGAATGAATGGGAAAGCAGATTGATTTTACAAAATGACAATTGTTTAAGTAAAATGATTATTGGGATCATTAATACAGTGCATCGCACTATGATGGCAACCCCAATGCTTGCTATGACGGAATATGTTAAGATGGAGGTGTATCTCATGGGGTTACAGATTGCAAAACAGCGATCGAAGGCCATGGCCAGGAGTACCGAGGACTCCATTATTGCAAAGTTATGAAGAAAGAATATCTGGGACTGGCAGGCATCAAAATTAATTTCCTTGATGTTAAACAAAAAAATGCTCAGCACTGTAGGTAATGTAGTCATTGTCATACCAATATCATTGATGGCTAACATGGAGAGGAAGTAGTACATGGGTGCATGGAGACTCCGTTCTGTTTTTATAAGAAATAGAATAAAGCAGTTTCCCAGAAGTGCAATAATATACACAGCACAGAAAGGGATGGAGATCCACATGTGCTGAGCTTCCAGCCCAGGAATGCCGAGCAGGATGAAGGTCACATGACTATAGTTAGTATTTTTCAAAGTGTCCATACTTAGACTGAGGTAATATTGTGTTCAGGGTTAACAGTCTGGAAGTGAACAGAAATGAATAATTACAAATTACCTTTACATTATAGAGTAAGGATTATTAGGAACACAGTAACATAGTAACATAATAGATGATGACAGATAAAGACCAACTTGCCCATATAATCCACCTAATCATTCTAGTTCATGTTGCTAAGTTATTTTCTAGCTGCCATCTGCAAAATTTTCTCCACTTGTGGTTTATATAAAAATGTAGTAACATAGAAAATGCCAGCAGATAAAGACCAACTGGCCCGTTCAGTTAACAATTATTCTGGTTCATACTGCAAAAGATGCACATGATCTGTCAGCCACAGAAGCTTGAATGCTTGTAGGATATTGCTCCATAATCATGTCAGCTTTTGCTTTCTTCATCTTTGTACAGTGGAATATAAAGGTGTGCATTCGTTTTTGCCGAATTGGACAATTTCAACAAAATTGTCCAATTCGGCATGTTTCGGGGAGCCGGAAAAACGATCGGGATTTTCGGATTAGTGCGCTCTAACTCTCATTAGTGCACGCTAACTCCCGTTAGCACGCACTAACAAAAACTATCAAAAACTTACAAAATCTAACGGTTTTTGTTAGTGCGCGCTAACCCAAAAAACGATTTTTCGAGAAAAAACCCCACCGAACTGCAATAAAACGACATTTTTCGCGGTGGTCGAAAAACGAAGAACAACATGAAGACAAAAAACGATTCACATCTCTAGGGAATATACAAAATTTCCACACCCAATCCAATGTCCATGAGCAGCCTGTACCCATTTCATACCCGAGCCCTGCAGCAAGCCAATTAGCCACCAAAACCAATAAGGCTACAGCCCAAACATCTAGCCGACTGGGTTCCCTTTGCCATCCCTGGGAGGTGGTAAAGATCCCTGGTGAGACGTCATTTGGAATACTTTTGTACGGTTCTAGAGACTGCAGCTTAAAAAAAATATATAAACAGGATGGCGTCAGTCCAGAGGGAGGTTGCTAAAATGGTTATTCATCATTGTTCTAAAGCATATGGGGACAAAATTAAAGGCCTAAACGTGTATACTTTAAGGGAAAGGCAGAATAGGAGAGAAATGATATTTAAATAGCTCAAATATTTCCATGCACAGGAGGTGAGCCTCTTTCAATGAAAAGGAGATTCTGTAACGAGGGATCATGGGATTAGGGTGAAAAAGGATAGACTCAGGAAATATTTCTTTCTAGAGTGCAGTGAATGCATGGAACAGCCTTGCAGTGGAGGTGGTGGAGCAAAAACAGTATCTGAATTAAAGACAGCATGGGATAGACGCAGGAAATCTCTGAGGGAATGATGGGAATTTTAACATCTAGGATGAGGAGGGGGGGGGGGGGGGTGCAGACTAGATAGGCCAATCATTCTCAGTCTGCCATTGTGTTTCTTTTTATTAGCTATCCTCCGTTCTCCTGGCACTACCAGGACTTGGGAGTGGGTGACCTTCTGGCACCATCTCAATTGCCCCATGACCTGCTATGTCACCAGGATCAGTCAGCCTCTCAGTCATGCTCCTACCACTACCTTCTACATTTGACCTATGCAAGTTCAGATGCTGTTACAAATGTTGACCTCTCCCACCAATGCTCATAGGCTATTTCAGGCTTTCTTGTTAATTAAATATTTAGACCCTCTTCTATTTCTTACCACCAAGTTTTGTAACATCCATACAGCCACTCAAACCTAGTGAGGCAGTTATCCAAAAACATATGGCCTCCACTAGTGTTGTGTTTGCTGCCTGCAGAAAGGCTCACAAGCAGCTCACTTATCCCAATGCCATGCTGCCGTGGCTGAGTCACACTGCCAAGCTGTCTCTTGTGGCCCGAACCACCACCAATGCTGCTCTCTGTTCACGGCTAAGTGCCACTGACACCTGCTTGCATGGTGGAACACTGCCTCTGTCATTCATGCACCCTAGAAAGCCACCAACTTCAGCACATGCTGCTTCAACCCAATGACTGCTTCCTAGGTGCATGCGCCTTTCTTGTCAATTGAATGGGCACACAGCAGGAAAAGCTCTGCAGCCCTTCGCCTCGTCATTCTTGCAACCCTATAAAAGGGCTTCTCTGCTAGTCCCTCATTGCCTTCGCAGTGGATCGCTCGCACTATCAAAGTTTTCTGCTCTTCATTCCATGTTCCTGGTCTCTCGTTGTACCTGTCTTCAGTGTCTATAGTCCTGGGTTCAAGTCTTCACAATTGTTCCAAAGTTCAAGTCTTCGTTCTTGAGTCTTCATCTTGTTCCTGGTTCCTGAGTCTTTGTCATGTTCCTGAGTCCTGGTCTTCCCAAGTTCCTGAGTCTCTGCCATGTTCCTGTGTCCAAGTACTCCAAGCCTTCAAAGCCCTGCACCCAAGTCCTGTGAGTGTTTGACCCATGACCAGCCCATGGAGGGCTATGTAGGTCACATCAGGGCCCAAGTCTGGGGCCCAATCTTCCAAGACTTTAGAGTTCTGTGCCTTGTTTCTAGAGTCCTAGTCTTTGTCACCAGAGTGTAAGTCCATGTCTTCATTCCAAGTTCCTGCAGGCATGCCAGAATCGTGGTCTGTGACCAGTCCATGGCAGGCTGCAGAGGGCACCTCGTAGCACTAGGCATACTTACAAGTTTCCGAGTCCATCTTTGCTGGATCAAGTCATCAGTGTCCACCCTTGTTTCTAACTTTCAAGTTCCAAGTCAAGTTCCAAGTTCCCAGTTCCTAGTTATGCTCCTAGTTCCAGTCTCGTGGTGCTTGTCCAGTCAGCAGATCACCATGTTCCTTGTTCCATGCCATGTTCCTCATTCCAAGCCATGTTTCATGTAGCAAACCTTGTTTCTCATTCCAAGTGATGATCCTCATCATGTTTCAAGTCCAGAGTTTGCACCACCATCAGTGTGATCCATGACCAGCCTACGGGCTGTGTAGGGCATGCTACAGTTCAGGGTTCCTTCTGAGCCTTTGTCTTGTCCAAGTCTTTAGTGCCTTCATCTAAGTTCCAGGTCTTCAGAATCATGTTCAAACCTTTGTCATATCTTGTCCTGAGTCCTCTGCCTCCATCTGTCCTGATGCACAAGCCATTCCCAAGCAGCAGGTCTGAAAGGGCTATTGAGTGGCTGGAGGGCTACCCTCGAGCCCAGCATTATGTTGTTGGGTCTCACTCCTGCGCATGCATGTTCAGAGAGGTCTTCAAATGCTCCAAGTTCAAGCTATGTTTCAAGTTCAAGAGTGTCCTAGTCGCGAGCCCAGCCTGTGCCCAGATGTGCTTGCCACCCACTGCGCAAACCTTGCCCTGGGGTTGTGCATGGTCCAAGGGCTCATGTTCTCCTGGCGATCTTCCCCTGAGCCTGACCGCAACACCTAGCTCATTGAAATTTGGATTTTTTGTTATGGTCCCTCTACAAGATTATGACAGTGCCTACTTGGAAGCCTGATGCAGCCATAACACCACTGTTAGGGTTATGACTGTCAATCTATGCAGTATTTCCCAGTCTCCTTGGAAATCTAATGTAATTAAGCCACATCTTTTGGGGTTGCAACCACTGTTCCATGAAGGTTTCTCCAAAGTAGTTTTACTTTAATCATGGCTGCCCATTGTAGCCTTATTTCTGCTGTTAGGGCTTAACCAAGCCTGTTACAGTTGTACCTCTGTTCTGATCTTTGACCTGTTTAATTCCCATTTTGGACCAAGAAATTCCATGTGCTTCAAAAATGTTGTGTAACAGGGTGTCAACTTCGACAACTTTAAATAGTTTTGCCCTTCATTTTCATGGCATTAGTGGCTCAGGTGGTCTGAGTATCCTCAGCGTGTGCCTGGGGTCTCATCCAGACTTTGCCCTATGAATGAGGTTAATGTAGAGTACGTGTGTTAAGGAGAAGACTACTCCCCAATGAAGGGATTAGCAGGGTGTATAAAATCCTGCATCCATGTGATGCAGGATAAGAGTCCAAGAGACTTGAGGAATTGAACATCAGCCTGAGCTCAGGTCTGAAGATGTGCAGGTGTCTCTCCTGGCAGAGGACACTTGGTGGGCTTTGTCTCTCCACTGGAAAGGTCTGGGAGAAGGAGCAGGAGAATTTTAGGATTCCTGAATGGGAATGCCTGGGAGTCCAGAGTATACTGAAGGAGAAAATCTGAGGAGACTCAAGAGAGAAGCGGATTCCTCAGAGGATTGGTTGAGCATAGCAGGGAGGTATCAGAGGAGAGACAGGCTGTCTGAGAAAATCCACAGAGTCAGACTGATCAAGGAATTCAGTTAAAGGGTTCTAGAGAGGAATAGACATGAGAGACTGAGGAAGAGAGAAAAAGATTTCACCACCAAAAGTGTCCTGGAAGGGCCCTGCAGTCTAAGTTGTTTCCCTTTGAAAATCAGGCGCTGGGTCATTGCCATGGGGATTCTTTACCCTTCTTAATTTCCAAGTGCAAAATATGTGGAGTAAAGCAGGCACAGGGAGTTAAACTTAAAATCCCTGGATGTACTTTAGATGGTCACTTAACCCCACCACCCAAGTCCACCAGGGGTGTAGGATGCTTGCTGACGTTGGTGGTATACTCTGAGACAAATGTGGCACGTGTTTAGCCATACTTTCGCATTTGCTTTAAATTGTGGTGTGAGTCTCCGATGTGCATCTGCAGATTTTTTGGCTTTCTTGGCTGCTTTGTTGATCATCTCATTGGTGCAGGTCCAGAGATCATGGAGTTCCTGGGTAGAAGTTGAGCCGCTGGGGATGGTACAGCCACAGGGAGAGGCAGGGGAATCAAAGATTGCTTCCCATAGATTATTTGGAAGGGCAGTTGCACTGCAGATATGAGAATTGTGAGAAAATTCCAGCCTGGCAGCAGGGAAGCCTGTTATACTGGTGTTCATTGACATAGGCCTGAAGGAAGGATTTGAGAGTCTGATTAGTGCGCTCACATTGCTCATTTCCCTGGAGGCGGTAAGCATTGGTGATGTCCAGAACAATGCCAAATGTCTTACATAGCGATAGCCAGTATCTGGCCGTGAACTGTCTGAAACAATATGTTTGGGTAATCCATGCAAATGGAAAACGTGGACCATGAATAAGCATGCTAACTCTGGTGCAGAAGAAAGTCCTCGAAGTGGAATACAGTGAGCCATCTTTGAGAAAACATCAACCACCACCCAAATAATAGTAGCTCTGTCTGAGAGAGGGAAATCCACTATAAAGTAAGTGGACAAATGGGTCCAGGGTTCCCTGGGGGTTGCCAATGGCTGTACCAACCCCCAGGCTCATCCCAACAGAGCCTTTTGCTGCACACAGTTGGGATAGGAATCCACATAGATCCGAATATTTTGCCTCATCTGTAGCCACTAGCCACCAATGGTATTGATGAAGTAGTGCAAGGATTTGGGCCCACTCGGGGTGACCTCCTGGGAGTTGTGGGACCATCTCAAAATATTCTCTCTGAGTTTGTAGGGAATTATCATCTTCCCTGACAGAATGGTCATGGAGGCAGCTAGGAGGATCCTGGTTGGGTCAATGATGTGACTGAGAGGATCTTGAATGTCCTCTGCCTAGAAGGAGCATGAGAAGACATGTGTCTGAATATTTTTGAGAGCTGGACGATAACTGAGCTTGAAATCAAAGTGTGCAAAGAACAGAAACCAGCGACCCTGTCGTTTAATCAATGATTGGGAAAGGTGGAGGTGTTAAAGATTTTTATGTTTTGAGTAGATTGAAAATCGTTGCTGGACACCCTCGAGCAAATGATGCGATTCTTCTAGAGCTAGCTTAATTTCAAGGTACTCTCTATCCCCATTGCCTAATTGTACTTAGCTAGTGAGAACTTCTTGGATTAGAATGAGAAAGGATGGAGAGGCCCCCTTGGGGAACACTGGCTTAGAACATCTCCTACCCCCTACCTCCACAATGAAGGGGAGAGTAGGGTCCAGATGGCGGAGACAGGATTTCTGTAGAAAGGCATTCTTTAATTCTTGAATGATCACTACGGCTTCTCGAGGCCATATCTTTGTATTATCTCCCTTACGAGTGAGAGTGGTAAGGGGTAAGATAATCTTAGAGTAGCTCGCAATGAAGTAACATTAATAGCTGGTGAAACAAAAAAATCTTTGCAAGGCTCGTAATTCTATCGGTTGGGGCCAGTCTTGGATACTCATGGCATTATCTGGGTCCATGTGGAAGCCTTTTCTGGATACAATATACCCCAGGAAGGGGAGACTTTCTTTTTTTCAATAGGCACTTCTCAGATTTGCATATAAATTGTTGTCCCGCAGTCACTGAAGAACCAGATGCAGATGACGATGATGGGAATTGAGGTCCTTGGAGAAGATGAAAATGCAATTGAGATATACGACAATACAAATGTAGAGAAGATCCCGGAAGATTTCATTCATCATTTTATGGAAGACAGTGGGGGTGTTGCACAGGCTAATGAGCATGACAAGATACTCTTATATTGAAGGCAGTCTTCCATTCATACCCATTTTTAATTCAGATGAGGTTGAAGGTGCTCCTGAGGTCCAACTTGGAAAAAATAAAAATCCCTGTAGACAGTTAAAAAGTTTGGAAATTAATGGCAAGGGATAGCGATCCTTCTTGGTAATCATGTTCAATCCTCTGGAGTCCATACAGGGCCATAATGTTCCATCTTTCTTAGTCACAAAAAAGAACCCTGCACTGGCCAGTGCGGAGATCTGGCAGATAAAGCCTTGGTAAATGTTCTCTTGAATATAGTCAATCATAGCCTTAGTCTCAGGTCTTGAGAAGAGGTACATCCAGCCCCATAGAGGTTCCTTGCCCAGAATAAGCTCTATCCCACAGTCATAGGAATGGTACTGGAGCAAGGTCTCAGCCTGTTGGAGAACACGTCCATGTATTCTGCGTATTGGGGAGGTAGCTAGGTCTGGAAAATGGCTATGGTATTAAGGTCCAGGAGAAAGGGTGTGGTTATACAAGAGGTAAAACAGGGTGGTCCCTAATGATTCAGATCAAGTATTGACCAATTGATGGTGGGATGATGCTTTTTCAACCACTGAAGATCCTGGACTATGGGGTTGACTGCTCGGGATAGAACATAGAACGTGATTGACTGGCATCAGTAGCATGGGATCTACTTAGTGTTTGGGTACTTGCCAGGTATTTGTAGCCTGGATTGGTCACTGTTGGAAACAGGATGCTGGGCTTGATGGACCCTTGGTCTGACCCAGTATGGTATTTTCTTATGTTCTTATGTTTTTATGTCTAAACTAGCTGTACCCGGCCACGCGTTGCCATGGCTCAGTCTGGTTTAATTTCACAATGCGCATTAGCTCTGCTCCGGCCGTCCCAACTCCCTCCCCCCCCTTCCCCGGCAGTGGATGGACTGGCTCGGTGACTCTTTTACCCTTTCCTCCTCCTGTGTGTAACTGTCCGGCAGTCCCTACTCCCTTCCCCTTTCCCCAGCGGCGGAGGAACGGGCTGAGCCGTTTCTCGGAGTGCGTTGCCGTGGCTCAGTCTGGTTAAATTTCACAATGCGCATTAGCTCTGCTCCGGCCGTCCCAACTCCCTCCCCCCCTTCCCCGGCGGTGGACGGACTGGCTTGGCGATTTTTTAACCCTTTCCTCCTTCTGTGTGTAACTGTCTGGCAGTCCCTACTCCCTCTCCTCTTCCCAGCGGCGGAGGAACGGGCCGAGCCATTTCTCAGAGCGACGACTCATCTGCCCTTTTCTCCTCCCCTCTGTGACACCCAGCACGTAGCACAGAGCTCTATGGTCTGCACATGCGTGGTAGAGCTGCTCTCTACTGCGCATTTGCGGTCCATCGGTCAGAGCCCATTTATATTGTAGATAGCGTGTGTCGCTTTTATGTCCAACAGATGGCGCTGTTTTTCGCAAAAAGCATGTATTTACCTGTCACATGTGTGACATCTATATAATATAGGTATATAAAAACACGCGCATGGACCCCGCTAAATTAAAGGGAATCTGGGATTGGCTGCAGCCAGTGGGACTCAAAGCGCTCCAGCGCTTCTTGGGATTTCTCAACTACTTGCATTGTATGCAAGAATGTCGGTATATAAAAATAAAAAATAAATAAATAAATAAATACTATTGTCACTTCATCCTACATTATTTGACACTGGCTGCTCCTCTGACAGCCTTGATCCGTTTAGACCGCCCAAGGCCATCACCACCTTCCATCATTTGAAAGAAGCCTTCCAGAAGGGGTCCTGTCTACATCACCCAGATCCGACTCGTTCATTTCTAGTCGAAGTTGATGCCTCTGCCATTGGGGCTGGGGCTGTCATAAGTCAATGCACCACCTCTGGCGCTGTTGTTCCTTGTTCCTTTTACTCCCGTAAATTCTCATCGGCAGAGCAAAATTACAGCATTGGGGACCATGAATTGCTCACCATAAGGTTGGCTCTCGAAGAGTGGCGCCCGTGGCTAGAGAGCGCACAACATAAATTTCCGGTGTTCACTGATCATAAGAATCTAGAACATTTGAGTCAAGCACAATGTGTCAATGCCCGTCAGGCCCGATGGGCTTTGTTCTTCTCTAGATTTGATTTTGAACTCTGCTACCGCCCAGCCGACAAGAACTTCCGGGCAGATGCCTTATCACGATCCTTTGAGCCTGAAGACATTCCGGAAGAACCAACCCACATAATTAACCCGGCTTGTATCTCATTGTCTGCCACTCATCCAGTTCCTGCTGGAAAAATGGTAGTGCCCCGATGACTCCGAGAAAGATTTCTCTGCTGGGCACACGATTCCAAATTCGCTGGTATTCCAGGATGAGCACAAACAGTGGCAATGCTCCAGCGGTTATTTTGGTGGCCTCCCTTGGTCTCTGATGTGAAAGCGTATGTCGAATCCTGTAACGTTTGTACACAGCAGAAACCCCTGGTCGAGTGACCTTGGGGTCTTCTCCAACCGCTTCCAGCACCCGAAGAACCAAAGGGCAAACCTGTCTACAGATTTCATTGTGGATCTGCCACCTTCTAAGGGTCATACCGTAATATGGGTCACCATAGACCGCTTTTCTAAAATGGCCCATTTTGTACCTCTACCGGGCCTGCCATCTGCTCCAGAGTTAGTGCGACTGTTCTTCCACCATATTTTCAGATTGCATGGATTACCCACGGATATCATTTCAGATCGAGGTCCTCAATTCGTCGCCAGGTATTGGCGCTCCTTCTGCCGAAAATTCGGTATTAACATCAGCCTAATGACCGCCTATCATCCCCAGGCCAACGGGCAAGCCGAACGGATGAACTGCTCTTTGAAGACTTTCCTGCACACTTACATCAATGACTGACAAGATAACTGGTCAGACCTCTTATCCTGGGCAGAGTTTTCTCACAACTCTCACATCGCTACTGCTACTGGTATGTCCCCATTTTCAATCATCTATGGGAAACAACCTCAACCACCATTACCCATACCTCTATCCGTGCCGTCCCCTGAGGCACAGGCTACTGCGGACACCCTTAAGACACTATGGGAACAGACATATCTTCACCTGCGACAGGCCACCTCCCGGGCCAAGAGAACTGTGACAGTCAATGCCGTTTGGCTCCTGCATTCCTTCCTGGCCAGACAGTCTGGTTAAGTACCAGATACATCCGACTTTGAATTCCGTCACAGAGATTTGCTCCCAGATTCATTGGGCCTTTTCCTGTTACCCGACGCATCGGACCTGTTACATACCAGCTTCGGCTCCCCCTACACTGGGGATACATAATACATTCCATGTATCGCTTTTAAAGCCTGTGAATCTGTCTTGGCCTGCCCGGAAGGCTCCTGAGCCACCTCCTTTGGTGGCGGAAACCGACACGATGCATAAGGTCCATGAAGTCCTAGACGTCCGTCGTAGAGGCCGCCGATGGGAGTACCTCCTTTCTTGGGAGGGATATGGACCTGAAGAGCATTCGTGGAAGCCAACTCGAAATATTCTGGATAAGAACCTCCTCTTGAACTTCCACCATGCCCATCTGGGCAAACCCCAACCTCCAGGAGAGGGGCGTAAAGGGGGGGTACTGTTATGCGTGCTGCCTGTGACAGCTCCATGGTGCGACCCTCTCACATATCCAGACGGCCTCCAGCTGCTGCTCCTCCTCACTGGCAGTGGTGGGCTGCCAGCTCCGATCTCAAGTTCCCTCCAGTGCCTCCGGCCCTGCCACTCCACCCAGTGTTGCTAGCCAGGATGTCCCTGTTCGTCGGGCCTCTCAGCGTGGCCAGCGGAGAGACACCACCATCAGCGCCGCACACCTTCCTAGGTGCGCGCATCACTGATTCTTTTAAAGGGCCCTTGGCAGGAACCTGACTGTGGACCCAGATGCTGACGTCAGACTTTTCAGCATATAAAAGCTCAGGCCTCGCTCCATAGCATTGCCTTTGTAACAGGTCTCCGAGTACTCCGAGTACTCATTGCTAGAATTGTCTCATCATTGTGTTCCTGTCTTCCTGGTTCCTGGCTACTGTTATTCTAGTTCCTGTTCGCCTATGTGTTTGATTGAATTTGACCACCGCTACTCCTGACTACTCTTCAACTTCTCTCCAGCCCCAGACCTCTGCTACGCCTGACCATGCCTGCCTTCTCCATGTCCTGACGATTGCCTTGCTTGACTACACCTGCCTTCTCCGTGCCCTGACCCTTGGTTTGCACAACTACGCTACAGACTTTCCTGTGTCCAGATCAGTGGGGTGGTTCTGAGCTCCCTCCCCTTGCTGGTGGATTGGAAGATATCCCAGTTTAGATGTGTTATTATAAAGTCCCGATTTTCATACCTTTAGTCCATTCTTTCAGTATCTTCCTCACCTCCCCGTTCTAGCTGGCTGGTGCCTTCACACTCCTCTCTTCCCTGGCTGTCTTGGATACACCGAATGGGTGCCACTGTTCTCCTTCCAACTCCTCTTACTCCTTCTTCCCCTCCAGGACATCCAACATTACAACTACATCTCACTCCTTACTGATGGTGCTGGCCTGAAACCCTGGATCCTAGGGGACTCAGGCGGGTGCTAAAAAGAAAAATAGTTTAAAGCATAACCCAGAAAAGGAGGAGGGAAGGGTGGATAAAACTTCCTTCACCTTAACTGAAAGGGTAAAAATGACTTCTTTTAAAATGGGAAAAAAACACCCTTCCCTGTACCCTCAGCCAGGCTTCAACCCTAGTAGCCCAAGGGGCCTTTCCACAGGAAAGTAATAAAACCATAAGAAGGCAAAGTGACATCCTACCTCCTGAAGGGGCAAACACAAAATCCACACCCTAGAATGGTGCACGGGTTTATATGGTCTGGAGACTCCACCATTGCATTCTCCCACACAGGAGAGCTCAATCCAACAATACAACTACTCCTGTTTCCCCTCGCCAAATGGGACAAGCCTCAGTAGAGAAAAAATCCTTTAGGCTGTCTACACATTGTACACAATACAATGTATAGCCTCCTGTCAAGCCTTCCGTAGATATATAATGGAAAGATTAAAGGCAAAGGGGAATAGATAAGATAAAGGGAAAATGTGGGGCTTGCAAAGAGGAGACCCAACAGAAGACATAAATTCAATCTTTGCTGAGTATCTCCAGAAGACGGGGAAGGCAATGGACGTAGGCAGTGCAGACTGAACACCCATCCTGCTCTCTTCTTCCTGTCTTTAGAAGCAGGGGAGATGATGAGGGACTGCTAGAGATTGGATGTAGCCCACTACACAAAAGTAAAAACAAGGAAGATGCAGGCATTGCAGACCCGTTAGTCTATCTTCAGTAGCAAACAAAAGTATGGGAAGAGAACCAAAGAAAAAAGAAGTGCAAGACCTGGAAACCAGCAGGTTACAAGACACCAGAAAAGAAAAGATTCTGTTAGAGAAACTCAGCTTGATTGAGTTCTTTAATGAGGAGGCCTGAAGAATAGAACAAGAAAAGTGTTCTTGACCTATCTGGACTTCAGTAAGATTTTTTCCACCTACCTGCAAGGAGTTGCATTTACAACCATATAAAAGTGTTTTTTTCAGTCAACATACAATAGAACTGTGGAATTTTTTGTTGGAGGATGTGGTTAAAGCAGTTAGCATAGTTGGGTTTAAAAAATGTTTGGGCAAGTATTTGGAAGACAGGTCTATTAATTATTAGCCAGACAGACTTGGGTGTTTGCATGTCGTAGTTCTGGGAGTCAGCAGCAGGGAATTGATTTCCCTATTATTTATTTATTTATTTAAAGCTTTTTTATACCGGCATTCAAGGAAAGGAAAGGAAAGGAGGAGCAGAGGTGATATGATACAGACTTTCAGATACTTGAAAGGTGTTAATGATCCAAAGACAACGACAAACCTTTTCCGTAGGAAAAAAATCAGCAGAACCAGGGGTCACAATTTGAAGCTCCAGGGAGGAAGATTCAGAACCAATGTCAGGAAGTATTTCTTCACGGAGAGGTTGGTGGATGCCTGGAATGCCCTTCCGGAGGATGTGGTGAAGACCAGAACTGTGAAGGACTTCAAAGGGGCGTGGGATAAACACTGTGGATCCATAAAGTCAAGAGGCCGCCAATGAAGAGTGGGTGAATCACCAGAATGATAGCTACTGCCTGGAGACAATACCCTTATTAAATAAACATACACATGCTTACTGTGACTCCAACATCGCTCTAAGCTTCAAAAACAAGAGGAAATGTGGAAAAAAGGATTCACACTCACAAAGAGGGGAGTAGCTGGCTTGTTACGGCGGTTACTACCCCAAATCAAATAAGCCTGATACTTCACTTTCAATGCATATACAGCATAGTTCTCTGCTTCAACGGCAGGGGAGAAGAAAAGAGGGTTCGGCACTCACAAAGCGGCACTCAACGGCACTCAACGGCAGGAAGCTTCAACGGCAGGGGAGAAGAAAAGAAGGTTCGCACTCACAAAGCGGGGAGTAGCTGGCTTGTTACGGCGGTTACTACCCCAAACCAAATGTGCCTGATACTTCACTTTCGATGCATATCCAGCATGGCTCTCTGCTTCAACAGCATGGGAGAAGACTGATACTTCACGCATATCCAGCATAGCTCTCTGCTTCAACGGCAGGGGAGAAGAAAAACAACCAATAAGGGCTGTATAACATAGTCTGGGTATAACAAATAAGCATGGGTGTAGCTTGCTTATTGCAGCGGCTACTACCCCTAACTAATCAAGCTAGATATTTCACTTGGATGCAGCTCCATCACTGCTATCTACATTAAAGGTGGGGGAGGAAGGGAAACAGAACCAAGAGCTAAGAGAAACAGATAAGTATGAGAGATAAAATGTGTGAAGCTTGCTGGGCAGACTAGATGGGCCATTTGGTCTTCTTCTGCCGTCATTTCTATGTTTCTATGTTTCTATGTTTCTATTCATGATAAAATCATATCATGCCGGTTTACAGGAAACAGGGGAGTGATAACATTGAACGAAAACTGGTGTTGATAGGTAGAGAAGAAAGTTACAATAAACAAGGGAAATTAGAACTTGGAGAAGAAGAAGAGTAGCTGGAACGATTTAGTCAATAACAATTAAATTAATTAATTACATAGTGTTCAGATTAATTACATAGTGTTAATGGGACAATTTACAAGTGGATGTAGTATTTTTGGAGAAAGTTATGAGAGTCCATTGTGATTGTCAGATGTGATCAGGAAAGGCTTGCCTTTCCTGATCACATCTGACAATCACAATTAGGATATATTGGTTACTTCCAAGTTGCCTAAATTGGCCACTGTTGGAGACAATGGTGGGAGACCTTGGTGGGACTCAATATGACAATTCTTACGTTATATATGTGAATAAATATCTACTAGCCAAAGTTATAGAGACCCAGAGGACAGGTGGACTGGCAATTATCAGAGAAAGGATGCTGGGCTCAATGGGCTTGGGTCTGATGCAGCTGGGTGCGTCTTATGTTCTTAAGACACCTAGGAAATGTGAGTGGACCAGTCAGTCCTTCTCTGCAATCATCAACATCATGTACAACCTATTACAACTCTTAAATATGATTACAACTCTTAAAAATGATTACCATTGTTTATTGTATTTGCTTTTATATTGTTGGTATTTTTTTATATATATCATGTCTATGTTATTTCAATTTCTCTGTAAAGCCTGTTGCTGAATTATTGTTTATTGTAAACCGAGGTGATGTTTTTAACGTGCCGCGGTATATAAAAAATCACTAAATAAAATAAATAAATAAAATGTGTCACAACCCTTAAATAATCCTGAACTAAAATCTAAAATATGCCAGTTCTACCACCTCTTATAAACTCAATGCCTCTCTCCTACGTCAGGTGAATTGCATATAATGGTCTGTGGTTTTTGGACAATTGTGTTCAAATCTTTATGTAAAAAGAAAGATCGTACTCAAGATGCAATCATCCAATAAGTTTAAAACAATTAAAATGTAACTGCATAATTTAATTTCATTTACTGCATTTTACAGGTTTTAAATTAAATAGATTCTATTCTTGACTCAAAGTGAGGAGAGCATGACATTGTGTCTTTTCAACTTACCAAAATCAGAGCAAGGCTAAATATCGAGTCATCCTGTATCCATTCAATGAATCCAAATTCTTTAGTCACGTCAGAGGAAGGGGCTTGGGAGATTGCAGAGCTCAGGCACTACAACATCTTTTGATACGTCTTACATTGGTTCAAGGAAAGGTATCACTGCCTATATAGAAAGGCGTCCCTGACAGTCAGGATAATATCGTCCCCCGTCCAGGAAAGCAGGATCTGAGCGCATTGAGCAGAGATACCCGGGGTCTCTGCCAGGCTCTCAGTGTGGGAGAATTTATAATGAATCTTCAGTAAATCCCTCAAGGATCTCACAGTCTGGGGATGTCTGCTGTTCCTGGGCTTTTTACAGTAAGTGCAAGCAAATTAAGGTGCAGATAAACAATGTCTAACATTAGAGCTGCTGTCAGTACTCTGCTCCTAGAGTCATTTTCTCTGTGGAATTTTGTGCAGTATCAATCTGGGCAGTGGCTGCTGGAAGCTTATGAAGCTAATGTATATTTGACCTCAGGATCATCAGCAAAGTAAGGTTAGTTACCTGGGGACAGATCTTAAGCAGGCAGCACTGCGGCAGCCAGGAATGTGCAGCCCTGCGTCTGCTCTCTCGTGTTCCCTTGCACCATTTCTTACCTTCCTGTGCTGGGCTCCTTTTCACCACACTGTGCTATTTTGTTCTTCGTTGTGTTGCTTTATGCTGGGGAATAACAGAGGAACTGAAATCCTGGGGAAAATATCCAGCAAGAAAAAATACTGGAGCCTGCTAGTGGTTACTTTCACAATCGGATTAACTAACTTTATGATTATTCTTAGTACTAGGATTTTGTCTACTCACTGCTTTGATGGGGATTTGCTCCAAATATTCCAGTGCTTAGTTAGGAAAACCTGCACCAGGGTGTCCTGAGTTTCATGAAGGGAGGGTTTGCAGGATCCAGATTATACATCCAAAATCCTCTCTCCTTGGAGGTCAAGTGTCCACGACCAAGTTGCATCGGTTCATTTTTAACAACAGCAGAAGTTACTGGAACCATCCGAGGACAGTGGTAGTACTAGCCTGTTTCAACCCAAGTAACACCTTAGGCCGGAGTTCCTTCACCTTGTCTCGGAGCCGGTGATCAATCCGAGTGGCCAAGGCTATTAATTCGTCCAGCGAGTCAGGTGTTTGGTGAGCAGCCAGCTCGTCCTTTAAGCGGGTATCCAGGCCTCTGCAGAAGAGAGTCTTGAGACATTTGGGGTCCCAGTGAAGTTCTGCTGCAAGAGTCTTGAATTCTATGGCGAATTCAGTCAATGATCTGTTGCTTTGCTTCAAGTCCACCAAAGCAAACCCGGCAACAGAAATACGATCAAAGATGGATTTAAACAAGTCCATAAATCCTGTCCTGCAAAATAGGGTCCTTGCATTCCCACAAGGTAAATGCCCACGACAGCGCTCTTCCATCCAAGTATGACAGGATGTAGGTGGTCTTCGAAAGAGCCGTGGGAAATAAGGTTGGCTGTAAAGTGAAGTGCATGCAGCACTGGTGTAGAAAGCCCTGGGTCTTCTGGATTTCTCTGGAAAAGCGGATAGGAGCCGCCACTGGTACACAGAAGATACAAGGCACAGCTTCTAACCAAGAAGGTCAGTGTGTAGCTGATGAAATGCTGCAGTAAGTTTCTCCAAGGTTTCTTGCTGCTCTGAGATGCGTTGGGCCAGGCCCGGTATAGCCTGTAAAGCAGAGAGATGTGCCGGATTCATGGGTTAGCAAACATTCAAAGATTAAGCCAAATCCACTGGAGTTAACAGCATCTATTAGTTTACTGCGTTCCTAAGCCTTTGTTTCCAGCTGTCTATGCTCCCAAGTTTAGCTACCTTGTTAGATGTAACTTTGTTCTTCCGGTTCAATTCACTATTTTTTTTACTGTTTTTTACTGTTTATGTCACAGTTCCCCCTGTTCGATGTAAACCGATCTGATATGGTCATCTAACCATGAAGGTCGGTATAGAAAAGTGTTAAATAAATAAATAAATAAATAAATAAATCTCATATTAAAGCCGGATCCACTGGAGTTAGCAATCTGTTATAAATCTGATGCCTGGTGGGAGGAGCAATCAGATAGGCGTTAGTGATGACTCCTAAAGAAGGAGGAGTTAGCACTCTGTTAGGAAAGCTCTATGTTAGAGCTGGGAATTAGCAATCTGCTATAAATCTGTACTAGTAGACTGCGGAGTAGCAATCTGTAGTCTTTGATATAGTTGTGGGTGGATCCCTGGGCCGGTGGCAGATGACCACGCTCTAGAGGAAATATCCCGAGAGGGACCACCGGTTAGACTTGAGTATGGAGACAGACACACATTAGTTCTTTTATTAAACAGGTGATGAAGCCACCAGAGGTGGCAGTAGTGAGCTGATATGCCCGGCAGGGCTGTAGTGCCTCAGGTACTGGAACAGCGATCCAGGATGGCTGAGCTGTTGAGAAACTGTAGAATATGAGTAGGTAGAGTAGACAGGGTTCATGAACAGAACTAGATGACAAACCTCACCTAAGGTCTTAAGGAAACTCAGGAGCTGGAAAGGTTTAGGCCCTCGAAGAGCGAGTACCTGGTTCCAGGGTAAGCTCTGAGAGAGCGAAGGTAACTCACAGTTGTTTGTAGTAGTGATATCTTCCAGGCAGTAGAGAATCTTCAGAGTCTCCAGGAACATGGGCCCTCGAGGAGCGAGTACCGGTTCCTATCTGTAATTTGAAAGGTAAAGAGAGAGCGAGGCCCCCGAAGAGCTGGTACCTCTGGTAAGTCCGAGGAGGCAGAGTGGCTTGGATAGCCGAAGCGAGTACATACATAGCCATATGCTTATGCTTGCTAACTCAATCTGATAGCGAAAATAGAGACCTTTAAATATTAGAAGCGGATGACATCATCTCAGGGAGACGCCCCTGAGGTTTGCTCCCTTGCTGGTACTTCAATCAGAGCGCGCGCGCATGTCCTAGATCATCAGGCAAACATGGTGGATCTGCAACGTCGAGCCACTCCGGGGACGCCGGAGGGAGACGGCATGAAGACGCTGTGGCAGCCAGCCGGAAGGAGTCGCCACAGAGGTAAAGAGGGTGGAGTGAGGGCGTCGAGCAGCGACAGATGCAACAGGATGTAAAAAGAGACAAGGAGCAATTATGGAGAGAGATGAAGAAATAGCTGAAGTAATAAACAAATGCAGAAGGAGCATCACAAATGTGAGTGGGATAGAAAGAACCCCTCATGTACAGAAGAGAATGTATGGAATGAAGGCCCTGGGACCGGTTCAGGTACATCCTAGAGAAGCTCAGAGATGTACTGGCGGTTCTGCTTAAAGACCTGTCCAATATATCCTTGGAAACAGGAGATGTGCTACAAGATTAGTGAAGAGCAATTGTGGTCCTGCTTCACAAAGGTGGTAGCAGGGAAGAGCCTGAAAACTACAGGTTGGCTAACCTTTAGGGGGTGTTCATTTCTTTAAAATCAATGTGCAAAACACAACAAATAAGGCCGATTCATTTCATTTGAGGGCCCCGAAAGGAACCGAGGGCTCCCAAATGAATCAAATCTTATTTATTGCTTTTGTTTTAAATGAATACATTGGGTCTAGGCCTAGGCCCAAAGCCAGGCCTCGCCTAAAGTAGGGGCATAGCCTTGGCAAGCCCCCCCCCCCCCCCCCTCACCTGCGCAAACAAACTTTATTTATTATTTATTTATTTATTTATTTATTTGAGGTTTTTTTTAATACCGGCATTCATGAAGCGCTCACATCATGTTGGTTTACATAAAAAACAGGGGTGCGATGAATACAACAAAGAACATTTATTTATTTTTTTTTTTATACCGATCTTCCTACATTAGATGCAAATCAAACCGGTTTACAAAGAACAATAACTTGCCTGACGGCCTTACATGGAACAATGAACATTTATGGGTCACCCAACCACTCTCACCCCCACCCCCACCCCCTCCAACTCCTAACCTCTCCCCTTCCCTCTCCCCCCACCTACTTTCCACCTCCTTTCTACCCCCCTCCCTCTACTTAAAACTCCCATAAAGTGAATTTATCAGGACAACATATTGTATATAAAAAATTTGTTCCCAACCACGTGTATATATACCTCCTTTAAGTGTGGATACCCTCCTATATATCAGAATCTCCCCCCCCCCCCCCCCCGTTTAGATATATTTGTACATACTGCCAGCCTCTTTCCCGTATCCCACTTTGCTAATTTCTACTTGTATACTCTAATCTGTTATTTGTATGTTCTTAATGTTCCTTATTTAATTATGCAATAATTGTAAAGCCTGTTGCTAAGTTCTGTTCTATGTAAACCGACGAGATGTTCCCAACGTTCGTCGGTGTATAAAAGTTATTAAATAAAAATAAATAAATTTAAGCAACTTTAAGTAACATAGTCAAAGAGAAGAAAAACCAAGTATACAATTTGAATTACATAGATAAACGTGATGAAGAGATGCCGTTACAATTAACAAGGACTATTGAACTGGGGTGGAGGAAATAAAGAGAGATAGAAGAAGTTAATTATATACAAGTATACAATATATACATTATACAATATATACAGCTGCTGTGTAGGGTATTTTGCTGGCGAGGCGTGTTACTTGGAGTTCGGGAAAGCTTGCTTAAACAGCCATGTCTTGAGTCTTTTCCTAAAGGTTGGGAGGCATGGCTCGTTTCTGAGATCTGGGGGGATGGAGTTCCATAAAGGTGGGCCAGCTGTGGAGAAGGCTCGATCTCTTAAGGTGCTGTGAATGGTGGTTTTAGTAGGGGGGACATGGAGGGATCCTCTGTATGCTTCTCTGGTAGGTCTTATAACTTACCTGATCCGTTCCGTGGAAGCAGCCAGGCTGGGGCTTGATGCCTGCACTTTGGCCCAGGTTGGAGCCTAGGCCCAGGCCCGATGCTGAGGCCTGGCCTGGAGGTTGTGTGCCAACACCTGGACTTCGGTCTCTGATCAGGCACAAGCCCTAACCCCAAAGCCCAGGCCTTGAAGCTCGTCCATCGTTCTCTTCTCTCTTCTTCAACTGACATCATCCACCCCAGCAAATGGCACCATTTTGATGTATGGCAATGCACCACTATGATAGGATTCAGGCCCTGAGGAAAAAGACTGTGAAAGAGTTAGACTATGTTATCCAACCCCAAGCAGTACAAATACTTTTATAGCCTCATCAGTGTTAAGTCAGCACCAGGAGATGGGTTCACATATGATATTCTGTATTCATGTAATGTCCCCTCTTTACCTGAAGGAAATGGCTGTTCACTGAAATTTTCTGTTAATGAATTGTAACCATCCTTGGCTGTTCAGGAATCTCTAAATTAGGGCAAAGGAGACAACCATCCTCTAGGACCTGGCTAATTGGAGTTCCCAGATGGGGAGGGTATCCTTTAGCTGGACGGAAATCCTCCTTCCAAAACTGTAAACAAATGTGTAATGCCCCCTTGCTACTTAACTTTTAGCAGCATTCCTAAATCTGGGACTGATCTGGTGGGAGCCCCCCCCCAGGGCAGACTCCATCGGTCCTCAGGTTCTTGGCGCCTGGTGCCTCTACCTGGGAAGAAGGTGTTATTGGGTGGGATTTCCCTCCCTTTACTCCAGGAAAATCAAATGGGACTGTGAACAAGGCTGGCAGTATGTACAAATATATACAGGTTTATTAGACTATATAAGAATATACATTTCTACTTGACAATGTACCTTGCAATAGGATGTCAAGCAGCACACTTATCTACTCATGGTTAATAGTCTCAGGCCACACAACTGTATACATTTCTACATGACTGTGTACATCACTAATAGGATGTCAAGCAGCTCACTTATCTACTCATGGTTATAGTCTCAGGCCACACAACTATATACATTTCTACATGACTATGTACATCACTAATAGGATGTCAAGCAGCACACTTATCTACTCATGGTGAATAATCTCAGGCCACACAACTATATACATTTCTACATGACTATGTACATGGCTAATGGGATGTCAAGCAGCACACTTATCTACTCATGGTTAATAGTCTCAGGCCAAACAACTATATACATTTCTACATGACTATGTACATCACTAATAGGATGTCAAGCAGCACACTTATCTACTCATGGTTAATAGTCTCAGGCCACACAACTATATACATTTCTACATGACTATGTACATCACTAATAGGATGTCATGCAGCACACTTATCTACTCATGGTCAATAGTCTCAGTCCACACAGCTATATACATTTCTACATGACTATGTACATCACTAATAGGATGTCATGCAGCACACTTATCTACTCATGGTCAATAGTCTCAGGCCACACAGCTATATACATTTCTACATGACTATGTACATCACTAATAGGATGTCAAACAGCACACTTATCTACTCATG
Source organism: Rhinatrema bivittatum (assembly GCF_901001135.1). Lineage (NCBI taxonomy): Eukaryota > Metazoa > Chordata > Amphibia > Gymnophiona > Rhinatrematidae > Rhinatrema > Rhinatrema bivittatum. The sequence goes on along the minus strand of NC_042619.1, from coordinate 7,025,614 downwards.
GTTAATAGTCTCAGGCCACACAACTATATACATTTCTACATGACTATGTACATCACTAATAGGATGTCAAGCAGCACACTTATCTACTCATGGTTAATAGTCTCAGGCCACACAACTATATACATTTCTACAAGGTAGCAAGAACATATAATATTTGGCAATTTGGGGTTGTTGGCCCCCCACAGTATACCACCATATAGAATAGAAGGGACCTTGCGTTCCCACTTAATCAAGTGTTATTATTATCCTCCCTCTTTTATCCCAAGTCTCAGCCATGTGAAAAGTTGCAACTGGGCTGGTGGGCAGTGTTGGCCTGGGGGGGGGGGTCGTCTGTTGTATCTAAACCACTCCTTAATTGCCAAAAAAAATTCTTTCACTTTTTTATTTACATATTTTTTTCAATTTTAATTTCAATTATCAGAAATATGTATTATCTCAGGTACCGCATCAGCAAGCCTGTCAGTATGCCTCCATATGTATTCGGAGACAGCCCGGACTGTTCAATCATTTGCGGTTTTACTCGGTGTTGATAATACCTCCCCAAAAAATCAAACGAAAATATCTTCAGCAAGGGGTAATTTTGAGAATTTTCTTAATAATAATTTCTTATATATAATATCTCAACAAGGGTAATTCTTAAAGATATGAATATCCAAAAACTCATCTGAATTGGCTCAACAGTGGCCGAGGTTTCGCATCTCATGCTTCATCAGGAATCTTAGTTGTATCTTCTTATAGCGGATATTCGTTATACGCTATGAATCTATGTCATATTTATGTTCCAACCCTTCATAGAGAATCAAAAATTGATTAATACAACTTAGATACTTAACTTTCTTGCTGGCAAGAGTTTTGGATCCTTACATGGGACAATATGTCTCCCGCTTCTTTTAAGCGGATGCACTGTCACTTGATTGGACTTAAGTTTCTTAGGAATAGCTACAAGATGACATCAGTTATGACGTAGCTGGGTCCTATTGGTTACGTGGACTTGCGCTGCAGGATTTAGACTGAGGCTTACCAGCGAAATGGTGTCTGTTCCTGGTTTAAAAGAAACCGTTGTCAAGCCAATTCAGATGAGTTTTTGGAAATTCATTTTCCTAGTGTGTAGCAGATGGACTCAGGACCAATGGGTATAGTGTACTGATAGCAGTTGGAGATGGATCAGATTTCAATCTGACATCAGCCCCTAGTACATATACCCCTGCAGGAAGTGCAGCTCTCCAATATTTTCCATCTCCATAGCAGTTAGGGACTATCTGCACGCTCTCACAGTGTTAGACCAAATTCAACGGAGAAAACCCAAATTCGGAAGAAACCTACCTCTGAAGATGAGCCCCGCTCTCCTGCGGTGATACCCTCAGGTCCCTCCCCCAATTGAGAATTCCTGAGGTGATTTCCGTGGTCCCTCTGGGGTGAGCCTTGGTCCGGCAGCCGAGTTGCGGCGAGGACCTAGTCCCCAATCTTGGGCGCGGCTGAGAGGCAGCGGGTGCATCCTTGAGCATGGCGGTGAAGGTATTTCCCTCTCCCCCCACAGCCGGAGACCACCCAGAATGAAACCGGGAAGCACCGAAGACAAGGTAAGGTAGAAATCTTCTGCATAGACTCCAGTCTCTGAGGTTCCAGGAGTCGCACAGGTTGCTGGCTGAGACCAGTGCCGCCGGGTTGATCCACCCTAGCAGGGCCAGGCCCCAGTTAGTTCCAAGGGTCTTCCCACGTGGAGACCCTCCAAAGTGCTCGCCATATTGCCCACGTGGTCGCCGTCGCCATATTGGCCCTATTCGCCGCTCTGTCCACCATCTCGATCTGGGCACATAAGACCAGCTAGGTGCACAAAATACATGTGTGCATAAAGTTACCCGCACAAGGGCCATGTGCGCATAAAGTTACACGCACAAGGGCCACGCGCATAAGATATACACGTCCAGAAGCCCCACCTATGGGGACACGGACAACTCTGAAGAGGAAGCAGCGCCCATAGAAGAGTTGGAACTCCCCCCGGAGACAGAGCCTAACCGAACCATGAGACGCTTCTTCGCCAAGGACGAGCTCCCAGACCTGGTCACCCACAGCATGGAGGAGCTCGCTATCCCGGGCACAAGTGCCTCGGGGGAGCCTAAGACAAATCCCCTACTAGAGGGACTCCGCCAGACATCTTGCCATTTCCCTCTCTTACAAGCTGTCCAGCAGCTAATTGACCTGGAATGGAGTGCTCCAGAGTCCACATTCAAAAGGGGACGAGCCATGGCAGCCATGTACCCCCTGGACCCGGCTGCCAAAGACCTTCTGACATGCCCAAAAGTGGAAGCCATGGTCTGCGTGATCTCGAAGCGCACTAGTATCCCAGTGGAGGGAGGAGCAGCGCTCAAAGGTGCTCATGACCAACGTCTGGAATCCATCCTTAAACAGTCCTTTGACGTTATCGCTATGTCACTACAAATAGCAGCCTGCTGCACCGTAGTGAGACGTGCCTGCCTATCTCAGTCCAGGAGCAACACCCCTGGGGAGGCCATGGAACCAGCAGTATCATTCCTTGCGGACGCTAGTGCACACAGCAGCCAGAGGAGTCTCCTCAGCTGTGGCTGCCAGGAGACAACTCTGGCTCTGAAGCTGGGCAGCCGACGCATCTTCCAAAACGCGTCTCACAAGGTTGCCCTTCAAAGGATCCCTTCTGTTCAGCAGCGAACTAGAGAAGCTGGCCAACAAATAGGGCGAGTCCCCATTGCCACGCCTACCAGAGGACAGGAATAAGAGAAACCAGCGACCCTTCCCCCGGGCCTCCAGGGGCAGAGGTTCACAGCGCTTCAACCCATACAGAAGCAACTATCAAGCACCCCACCCTACGGGCAGGAACCAGTCCTTTCAGAACAAGCACAACAAGAGGGGAACCAACTCAGGTCCAGGCCCCAGCCGCACCCCACAATGAGATTTAGCTGACCCATTCAAGGGAAGAAGACATAGGGGGCAGACTAGCCCTATTCTACCACAGATGGGTCGAGATAACTTCGGACAAGTGGGTCCTAGCCATCATTTGAGAGGGGTATTACCTGATTTCCTACGAACCCCCCTGGACAAGTTCGTGGAATCCCCCTGCCATGACCTCTCCAAGAGGGTGGCAATGGAAACTACACTGACCAGACTACTGACCCTCGAGGCCATAATCCCAGTGCCTCCACAAGAGAGAGGGGACGTTCAGGCCATCCTGGACCTCAAGTCGGTCAACCGCCACCTGAGGATGCCCCGCTTCCGCATAGAAACCCTACGCTCTGTAATAAGGGAGATACAACCGGGAGAGTTTCTCACATCCCCAGATCTTTCAGAGGCCTACCTACACAGCTGACTGCAGCTCCTGCTGCGAAGAACGTCGGCGGCTCCGTGCCACGTTGGTAAGTACAGAGTTATAACAAAGCGGCCTTTGAATATTGACCTCTGGTTTAATATATCATTAATACCCTAAAATTGGTTATATCTGATCACAAATACCATCCAAAATCATTTTGGATTCTCTGTTTATCTGGGCTAAGGAATTAATCATCTGAAAATCTGTTCACCTTCACAAATCATTTTTTGCCTTATTTAATTTTTATTTATTAGTTCTTTTCCAGGGGAAGAAAAATGTTTCTTTCACCTTTAGCTGTCATGTATTTAAATCAGGGTTACTTCTCGGTTTTACCCCAGTGAGAATAAGAGCTTATTGAATATGATATATTTCACTCTCACTTTCTCTCACTCTGTCTCAATTCTATAAAAGTTGACATCCATTAATGCAGGTCAATCATCATTTAGAAATTAGCTGTCCTATCCCAAATCTAAATTTACCTCCCATTCATTCCCTCTCACTCATATAATCATGGGCCTGCCCTCACTGTACTTAACTGGCATCTTAGAATAGTCTCAGGAAAGAGATCAAGTATGACACCTTCTGCTCTCTAATTCTCACCACTCAGTGGGATCAGCGCTCTGGTGATGACCTCAGCCAAAAATAGTTCTCTGGATACCTTAAGGCCAGTTTTAATCTAGTTTTAGCCCATGGATTCCCTCTTTCATTGTATAGAGACCAAGCACTGACAATTTGGGAATTTTATAGCCAAATTAGAAAGTGGTACAGAATCAGAACGTTTCCATGAGTGGGAAACAGATACGAATAATTCCGCCAGCCTCCTCGCAGCAGCTCCTCAGCTCCTCAGACATGCACGGTGCTGAGGCTGCCTCTAGGGGTGCCAATTGGCTCCAGATTTTCAGGACAGGCTGATCCAGGCCTGGCTTTCCCTCCTAGAGAGACAGGCTGTGTGCACATAGTGCTCCTGCAGCAGAGATTTAAAAACCTGTATTTGCATATATTTTGTTTACTTAGCTTTATAATTTAGACATATTTTAGTTCAGCTTGTGTTGAGGAAGCACTCTTCACTTTTAGTCAGAGTTTATTTCTTTTATTTAGCCTTTTATTTGATTTGTTTGTGTGAGGGGAAGGCAGCTCCTCTGCCTCCCCGAATACTGACTGCAGCCTCTCTCCCCTTCCCCCATTCCTTTACACACACACACTTTTCTTTGTTTTAGGGCAAGCTGTCAGTTAGGCAGGGGCAGTTTTTCAGGCATTTAGTTTCAGGGTGAGTTTTGGTTTAGGCAGGATTTGTTTCAAAGCACATTCCCTTTCTTATTTTCTTTACAGTTTTACATTCTGTTGTGCTCCCATTGGAGCTGAAAGGAGAGTTTTATTTCAGCTGTTTTGTTTGATTTAGTTATTTAATTTTAGTTTTATAAGGTAAAAGAGCAGCAAGCTCTTTCCTTTGTATTGAATCACTGAGGCTCCTGGAGCCCTGGGAGGGGGAGGGCTCAGCTCTGAGGCCCGGCTGAGCTCTGATCAGACACCTGCTGCAGGCCTTCCCGGAGCAGCCAAGAAGCCTTCTTCCCTAAGTTAAGTTTAATTTCCAGTTTTTTGGTACTTCTCACTCCCCTGTGCACTCTCTTTTTAATTTTGGAGCGCAGGTTCACTTGTTCAGTTAAAACTTCACTGTCACTTCACTTATTTTTACACATTTAAGATAATTTAAAAAAATTATTAGGAAAAAAAAAAGTCACCTGTAAGTGACCCATCTCACCTCCCTTTTAATTTCAGTAGAGGCTGCTTCAATCCCAGTCCCCATTGTCTATACCTCATTAGAAAGAACAGCCTGGGCAATGGGGAAGAAGCAGCCTCAGGCAGGCCCTAAGAAAGCTTGGGGGAGGTGTCAACTGGAAGTCAATGCTAAAGAAGAACATCTGTGTCTTTCTGACTGGCACCCCAAAAGCTGCAGGAACATCAGCTGCACCCCCAGCACCTCCTATTACTGCAGCCCCTCAAAATGCAGCATCTGACCCAGCAGCAGCTAATAATGACATCTCTGCTGCCGCTGGGCAGAGTACTCCTGTCCCGGCACTGCTACCTGCTGGGGAAAAGGGAAAAGACCCCTATTTTAGGGGACCCTTTAGTGGCTGGCACTACTACGCCAGCCACAGAAAACACCTTTCCTGTTCCAGCCCCTTCCACCACTGAGGCAGCCACTCTGGCCAATACTACCCTTCCTTCCACCTCAGAGGTGGCTGCGTCGTCAGCCAGAGAGACGAGCGGTGTCCCTGCTGCTGCTGTGGATATTACTAAGACACCTCAGGCAGCAGCAGCAGGGCTCAGTAAAGATAAAGCTCAGAGCCCAGGTTCCTCCCCGGTCATTGCAGCCACCTCTGCTGCAGTCAAACCGCCGCAAACGAGATCCCGTGCGGCGGTGGCGGCGTCAGGTGCAGCTCTGCCGGGAGCGATGCAGGACGAGCACAACAGCCAGGATCAGGCACAAGGGCCCCACACCCAATACGATATGTCACCTACCCCTTCCATGGGCTAACCCGGAGGCATGGGGGCAAGGTGTCCAGCAATGAGAGGGGCAACTATCGAGGACCACATCAAGGCACTGGCCAATGTGATGGGTTCTGCGGCCATTGTGGCGGCTGGCAAGATGTACAGAAAAATAATATGTTTCCTCCATATGCTGGACGCCACATATACAACAATTGTAAAGGGCATAGTGATGGAGGGGGTCTTCGTATCAGTTGGGTCTCTGGATAGCTCTGGAACCAAGATGGTGCTATCAAGTGTGCCACCCTATATTCCCGAGCCAGGGTCACCTGCGCACCCTGGGGGAGGTTCGTTCTCCCATCACCGTGATACCCCTGGGGTGCAGGCACAGGACTATAGGCCCCATCCTGCCCTATAGGCTGCAGGTGACCCTGAAGCTGCCTCAGGAAAGGGAGGAAATGGAGATCTCTTTTATTATCCCACATGAGAGGGCCCCACACATTATTTACCACAGCACAGAGGAGGCGAGGTGCTTCCTGTGCCGGGAGGTGGGACATACCCGCAAAGTATGCCCCGAGGCAAAGAAAGCCAATAAGTCTGCCGCCCCCCTCACCTGCAGCTGCTACTAACACCTTGGTAGCTGCAAATCTCTCTACCCCAAACTCCACCTGTACCTCTGGGGGCCAAGGCGCTAGCATCTCTACCACCTCTGCTAGACTCGCCCAATTGACACCACTTGGGCCTTCCCCTCCACCACCAAAATTTCAGATGCCCATCACCCCAACATAACTGCCAGTACTGAGGAACAGCAGGGGGGCCCTCTAAAACCATCTCAGAGGTCCTCAGGTACATCACAGCCGAAACCCCTACTGCCAAACCCGGTAATGAAGTAAAAACTTTCTCTGGCGTGACAAAGAAAGTCACAACAAAAACTAACAGGACATGCCAGAGTGACGGTGAGGGTGCAGTCTCTCTACTCACCTTCCCAAAGAGACCTGCCCCTCACCCCAGTATTGTTGAGGCAGCTACCCCCTGCAAATAACATCTCACAGATGAGAATGAGCCAACCATCCATCATGCAGGGAATCACATCTAATGAGAATGTGGCTACCATCCCAATGTTACTGCTATCAGCAGAGGCCTTAACTACCCTGCCCCCCCAATTTCAGCAGAGGGTGGGGTCAACTTCTGGAGATCTGGCCACTGCTGAAAAGATAATGGAGCGGCTTAAGAAAGGAGAACAACTGCCTTCCCTGTCAATCTTCAAACCTGAGTCCACCCCCACGGAGGAAGCATCAAACCCTTCTGACCCCTTCCATGTCACCTCTCCCCTTGTCAACACCTCTGTTGAAGGAAAAAAAGAAATCAAGACTGAAAGAGGGAAAGGGAGGAGTTAGGGGTGAACTGGGTGTGGAATAAATGCACAGGGGAGGAAAGGTCTGCTCCCAAAGTCAGGAGGAGGATGCTGGTCCGTTATGGGACAGGGGACTTGGGATCTGATTCCAAAGATCCAGGCCCAATTACCAGCAAGGGCCTGGAGCAGAGGCCTGAAACATGAGATCCCAACTCAGTTACATCATCAGAGGTCCGATCCCCAAAACATCAGCTTTTATGGGTAGAGCGAGTCCTTGAGCAGATCTCCTTTGCTGAGATACCCCCTTTGCCATCATGGCTCAGGGGGCAGAAAATCCTTCTCTTGGAGGAACCATCAAGATAACCCCTTTCTTCTCTCTCCAACCACCACCAGTTGGCCTGTAACCCTCTGAAACCCGGGTGGCTGAGAAAGAAAGGGAGAGCCACTGGGGAACCAGGTCTTATCCTGGTCACAGACACTGAGGTCAAGACAATCAGCAGAGCAGATTGGGGCTCAAGAGAGATGAAGCTGGAGACAATGACTGAGGAGGAAGGGGTTTCCAGATTATTAGTGACCCCAGACTTGGCCATAGAGACTGGCTCTACTGAAACACTGGAGGGAGAGGAAGCAAACATCTGTAGCCTCCTTAGAAGTTGCTCCTCCTCTCACTAGCCAATCTCCTGAGGTCCCAGTAATGGTGACTATAACCCCTCTAGAGGAGCTCCTAGAGAGGGTGGCTGTCACTTTGCTGGAAGCTTTCTCATCAGCTCCGGAGGAGCTATACCAAGTGCCTCCATTTTCCACCGCTGGGAAGGACCATGGGTCCCTCACAATCAGAGATGCCTTCTCGGGATAGTGAGGGACCTATTAAGCTTCTTTGTGTTTACTATTTGTAAACCACTTAGGTCTATCCCACATTGAATAAGAGGTATATAAAAGTTTTAAGATAAATAAATAATTTTGGATCAAGCTGA
>NC_042619.1:6948037-7016959 GCF_901001135.1 Rhinatrema bivittatum | reverse complement strand
TCGTGCACTCTAACGATTTAGGACGATTTTAAAATTATCTGACGATAATTTTAATCGTTCAAAAACGATTCACATCCCTAGTAATTAATAAATAATAGTAGCTTGTGATCTGTCTAATGTTTGGGTACTTGCCAGGTGCTTGTGACTTGGATCGGCCACTGTTGGAAACAGGATACTGGGCTTGATGGACCCTTGGTCTAACCCAGTACAGCATATCTTATGTTCTTATGTAATATGCATGTGTTTTTTTGTGTTGTAGATATGATCGTGACGAACCCCTGAGGAAGGCATCTTATGATGCTGAAACATGGCCATGTTGGGTTAACGAATCACTACTAGTGAAAATTGTGACTTTAGTTGATTGATGCAGCTGACATAGTTCATAGCATCGTAGAGCTTTCAGTTTATTACTGAATGATTTGAATGAAATTAGTTATTTTCCCTTTAAGTGCCATATATATAAATTAAATATAGTTTATTAGGATATGTTTTGATAATAAACATTTTTTAGGTGATATTTTAAAGGAACTTTGGTACATGATATGAATATAAGGTGTCATATACTGATACTGTTTGCAGCCCATTGCAGGCAAGAGACAGTGGATTAAAATAGTACACCTGGTGGTTTGATACCATGTTCCTTTATTAGTACTGATTTAAGATAAAATTTTTTATATTATTTATTTATTTATTTATTTAGAGTCTTTTTTATACCGAAGTATAGCAGAGTGCCTTCACCCCGGTTTACATCGAAAAAACAACTTCATACATGGAAAATGTTATAACGCAAGTACAACTAAGTGAGGTTAACATCTTAGAAAAGGAAGAGTAAAAACATATTAGTAGTTGACAATTTACAAATCAGATTAGATGATTCTTAGAAAGGAAGGTTTTGGATTCAAGGAAAGACAAAGGTTATTCTGAATAGGTTGTGAATGATTGTCTAAACAACCAAGTTTTGAGTTCTTTTCTGAATGATTTGGAGTCTCTAATGGAACTTAGGTAGGATGGAATAGAGTTCCATTCTTTCGGCCCTGCTATGGAGAAGGCTCTATTTTTAGTAATGGTTATAGTTACATATAAAAAATGTTTTTGACTCTTTGAGTCCCCTGCGCCTCTGATTGGTTTTTGTATTCTTAAACAATAAAGTAAAACAACATTCAGCATAGAAGACATCAAATAGGAGCACTGAGGTAAATTTTAGAAAGCTACACGTGGGTGTCCATGAGCGGTTGCTAGTGTATATACACTACAGAGTTAACTCATAATCCAAGGTAGGTGTTTTTTAATGCAGATGCAAAACATTATAACATGCTGTTTCATGTGCACTGGTAAGTTCATGTGGTTAACCTCAAATTTTGTGCATACATGCTAATCTTGGTCAGGATCAGATTAATGTGTACACTATGCTATGTTTTGAGCATAAACAGTCTTAGCATGCATATTAATCTTTAGTGTATGGGCCCCAAAATGACCTGCTTGGGGTTGCACAGGGATGCAGTTGAAGAGCTGGGATTAGAGCCAAAGGCCCTTTGGTTTGTGATTAGTAACCTATTCTGCCTGTGAGTGACTTTTTGAAAGACAACTAAATGGCTTTTTGATAGTTTTAATTTAATAACATGTTTCTCTAGAATTCGTTCATTAATTTTAGTGAATTGTATCCAAAATATTCTTCTAACAGAGATGCCCACTAAAGCAAAGACCTCTTAAATAATAAAAACAATGTCATTCATTATAGGAGACAGAACTTTCTGAAGCTGAATAGAACGTCATCCTGCAAACCATGGCTTCTTCTAATGTTACCAGCTTCAGCCATTCTACTTTTGTTCTGATTGGTATTCCTGGACTGGAAGCTGCACACGTCTGGATTGCATTCCCTTTGTGTTCAATTTATATCATTACATTGCTAGGAAATGCCACCATCCTGTTTATCATCAAGACAGAGCCAAGCCTCCACGCGCCCATGTACATCTTCCTCTCTATACTGGCAGTCATTGATCTCCTCTTATCTACCTCTACAATGCCCAAAATGCTGACTCTACTATGGTTTGATAGCACAGTGATCTCCTTTAATGCCTGTCTGGTCCAGATGTTCTTGATTCATTCCCTGTCAGCCATTGAATCAACGATTCTGTTGGCCATGGCTTTTGATCGCTTTGTTGCCATATGTCATCCACTGAGGCATGCTTCCATTCTAACCAACCCACTCACAGCCAAAATAACTCTCATGGCTGTGATCCGTGGTGCGTTGTTCTTTGTCCCATTGCCCCTTCTGATTAAAAGATTGCCCTTTTGCAGAAAAAATATCTTGACCCATTCCTATTGTGTGCATCAGGATGTGATGAAGCTAGCCTGTGGTGATACAACACCCAACATAGTATACGGTTTAATGGCCATTCTGATGGTCATGGGCGTAGACTCATTGCTGATCTTCTTGTCTTATGTTCTGATTCTGAGAGCAGTGCTTAAACTTGCATCCAGGGAGCGCCTTAAGGCCTTTAACACCTGTGTGTCCCACCTCTGTGCAGTCTTAATATTCTATATCCCTTTGATTGGTTTATCAGTGATACATCGATTTGGAAATAGGTTAGCTCCTACTGCTCATATTATAATGGGCAATGTCTACCTATTTGTCCCCCCTGTGCTAAATCCTATAGTTTATGGTGCAAAAACCAAGCAGATCCGAAGAAGGGTACTGAAGGTGTTCCAGCGTAGCAGGGACAAATCTCATTATTGCTTCTAGTTTGCTACATCCCTCTGATTCATGAGAAGGTTTTCCAGTGTTGAGCAGTTGGTCAGTGGTTGCTATTCTTTCCTGTTAATCATGAGGTATGGGTCAGACTTTTACCTAAGATCTCTGCTTCTTGAAGTGACTGTGCTGTGGAAGCCTGGCTCATGGTGATGGACAACTCATCCCATTCCAGAAGATCAGTGCCCTGGTTTCGGCATATAAGATGACCATGTTTCCATTCTGGTCTTCTAAAGTGTTCATCTGATGCAATGTACTTCAGTGGGAAATCAATGAAGAAGTCTCAGACTCCCTAATGGACCCTCATCCTATCGTAGGAGGGAGGCTTGTGGAGAGAAAAATCAAGTACCACTTAAATATGTGGGTGAGGTTAAGAACAAACTTGTATGAAGTTACCAGGAAAAGCAAAACAGCAAACATGAAAGGTTCAGGGTACAGGGTACCAAGACAGTTTCATTATTATCACTGTTGACATTATTGTGTCTGTTTTATAAAAATTAGTTGCATTGAACATCAATATTTATGATGATTGATGAGTTTGTGTTTATATTGTAACAGGTCTACACTGAGTTGTTAATCAACATTTATAGAGGAAACAAGTTATTGTTTTATTTTTCTGTGGCATTGTAGACATTAAGTTCTATTCTAGTGGTTATCATAGGCAAATGCATAACACAATACGAAACATCAGAAAAAAATGAAAAAGCCATTTGAACACCCACAAGATTGTTAGAATCAGGACTGAACAGAAGGGTAAAATTACAGGAATATATAAAAACAAACAAATGATAAAGTGGTAAAATAATAATTGCAGGGATGTTTGTGTAAAGTTGCCCAGGTATCTCCAGAAACTGATTTTGTAATAAATTCAAGCAAAGAATCTAAGTCTCCTGCATGTAATATTAAGAAGGAGAACAGTTTTAAACTGTTGACAGTAAAGAATACAGAGAAACATAAAAGATATTGGCAGAATGTAAGCTCCACGGAGCAGGGACTGTGTCTTATGTGTATTTGTATATTATTACGAATGTCTAGTAGCACTTTAGAAATGATAAACAATAGTACTACTAGTAGTAGTAGTACTAATAGTAGTAGTAATGGACACTTGATCTACTCAATCTGCCCATCATTACCCCCCACCAGTTACTGTGATGTCAGAGATTGTACTCAATCCCTGGTCCCCATTCCTTGCCCTATCAGTAAGGTCTCTTTGTGCCTGCTCGAGGAATATTTGAACTTTGCCACTCATTTGACTCGACCATCTCTGCAGGAATTCTGCTTCCGTTTTTCCACCACCTTCTCAATAAAGAAGCATTTTCTCATATCTTTTATACATCCCTCACGCCCTCCCTCCATCTTAATAAAATGACCCCTTGTGAAAAATTCTACTGTGTTGTACCCTATTTGTTTATTTGGATTTATGAATCACTTTTTTTGAATAAAAAATTTACCCAAGTTGGAGTACAACAGCTTGGACTGTCAGCATACAATAAGAGATTAGTATGTGAACAGTTTAACCATGCTAGTTTGAAGAAGGTGGACAGTATGGAGTAAACTTGAAATAAACAACATCTCAGAAAAACAAAATGATGTAGTAGCATGTTCAGGGCATTCATATATGATGCCAGGCAGTTTGTAGCAATCAGTTTGATTCTAGAGGTAGCAATGAGTTTGGTATTAACGTTCTGGTGGAAGAGCCAGGTTTTTGCTTGCTTCCTGAAGTGGGAATAGTCATGCATTTTTTGGAGTTCTTCTGGGAAAGAATTTAATATGGCAACGGCTGTTCCCAAGAACGTTTATTGATGGGTTTCATTCTTTTGATTTCTTTTGTTGACAGATTCTTTATGGAGGCTCTGAAAGGTCAATGTCTTATAGAAGGACAGCCTTTCTTTCACATAACTAGCTCCTTTTCTAGGGATGTGGATTTCTTTGAAACGAATGGGTAAAATGCAACAAATTAGTTCATTTTCATTTCATTCATGGAACCCTGAAATAAATGGAGGGTGCTCATGAATATAAACAAAGATTTGTTTCATTTGCTTAGGTTTCCCATTCAAGTCTTTGTGCTGCAGTAAGATTGTTAACTATAGCAACAAAGCAATGCTTGTGAGGTAGTATTTTGAATATAGCCAAGGTAGAAAAAGTATGCAGACAGTACAGAGGACTAATCAAGATGAAGCATTTTTTTAAATTAGCCTATAGCTGGCACTTGAATCTAGTACACTGATGTCCTCCCACTGAAAGGGATGAGAATGTCCAAAGAAACTCAATTTTTTTCTGTTGGATTTCAAAGAGAAATGTTGCCTTTTTGGAATCTCTGTAGAGTAAAAGAAAAGGTTCTTAAACAGAAGGAGACAGAATAATTTTGGCATTTGCAAAGGGTTTTGTTTTCTTCACTGTTCTAGTCACAGTGTTCTTACTGTGAGAGAGTAACCGAGATGCCACTTTCTGTCTATTAACTGGGCAATGGAGACAGAGAAAGAGTGAACAGCAGTGATTTTTTGTCACTGACTCTGCACATTGCACTGTTTATAGTGAGAGAACAGAAGAACAACCTGGCCGGGCTTGTCAGATTTCTCTCTGTCTGACAGTTTCCTTTGGGGTGGATTTTAAAACCCCTCCTGTGCGCGCATAGGCTCAGTGACGTGGGTATGTCCCAGGGCTTGAAAAAATGGGCGGGGTATGGGCGGGGAGGGCGGGGCGAGGGTGTGGCCAGATGCCTCGCCACTGCTGCTGGGCCCAGGGATCGCGTGCTGGCACTCGGCCAGCGCACGCAACCTACGCCTGCCCAGTGGCAGGCGTAAATAAGAAAACAAAGGTAGGGGGAGATTTAGATAGGGCTGAGGGGCAGGTTAGATAGGGGAAGGGAGGGGAAGGTGGGGGGGGCAAAAGGAAAGTTCCCTCCAAGGCCACTCCGATTTTGGAGCGGCCTCGGAGGGAATGGGGAAAGCCATCAGGGCACCCCCTTATGTGCACTGACCCCGGATTTTACAACATGCGCGCGGCTACGCATGCATGTTATAAAATCAGGCGTAGATTTGTGCGTGCCGGGTTGCACACACAAATCTACGCCTTCACGTATGTTACAAAATATGGCCCTTTGTGTGCAGAAATGGAGTCAGTCAGCAGTGTATATACATACATTATATAACTGTATTAGAGAGACATTTTTGCATATACTGTGAAGGATATCCTTAGCCAGACAGCAGAAATTGAGTTTGTGCCACTGGCAAGCTGGTAACAACTTGGCAGTGCTTGCCAAGCACTGATATAAACTCAATCTGTTAACTTGATTGAGTGTGTGTGAGACACTCATTCTGTATTAGCGTGGTACTGTGACGGGGAGAAGTGACGGGAACAAGAAGGAACAGCAGCAGGCAGAAAAATATCAGAGATAGAGGATTAGTCCTGCAGAACCAGCCCAGCTTGGCAAAAGCACAAGCAGTGGTAGCAGTGAGAAAAAATGAGTCCTGCCCCTAAATTTAAGAGACTCTTTAGCTGCAGAAATCCGGGAGTGGAAGCTGGCTCAACCCATAAGAAATTAAAATTGGGATAGCATATGTTCTAACAAGAAGGGCTTATTTGTACACTGCAGTCTCTGCTAACTGCATGGTTCAAATCAACTCTTTTTCATCACTTATAAGAGCTACAATTCTTTTACAATGAATACCTCTGAATGTATCTGTAACATCCCCGTAAACCCTACACACCTCCAGAAAAGTCACCCCAAATCAAAGTACCCCCTTACAATGCTGCATATATTGAATGTTAGGCTGAGCTCTATAAAGAGGCTCTCTCTCTCGTGCTCTCTCTCCCCCTAGAAGCAGAAGATATCCATGTAAAGACTAAAGACATACACACATGGAGTATTTCAAAGCCTACACATATACTTTAGAAAATCACACATTTATGTGCGTGCATGCACCCCTTTTAAAATCTACCCAGTAATATTTTTTGTGAGAAAAGACATTGATCTGCTATATTTGGTATTTGTTTTTTTTCAGTAGATTTCATATTGTGAATTTCTGCTATTGTAGATTTTATAAATGCTGTTGATGAATAAATGGACTTGATTATAACAACCAGTACAGTTGCCATTTTGATTGTTTTCCTAGGAAGTGACCCCTGGGTGGTTAGCACCTTCAGCAGTTTGCCTAGTTTATACATCCACATCTGGGTCTTTACCGAAATTATTTCACCACAAGGGGCTTGATCATCCTTGTCGAAAAGGATTACAATTCAGACTGGTTCATTACACATGTTTGACCATAATTACCTAAGAATCATAGTAACCAGAGAAGGTATTTGAACCTATTGTGGTCTGTGGACCCTTGGGTTGGGGTGAGATTGGCGCTATCTGCAGGGAGGAGCCCTGCAGGTTCTCACTGCCAGCAGACGGACCCAGGCAAAGCAGATACTGGTCTAGAGCTTCACCTTTACCAGCCCCATTCCTCTTGGGTTGAGCCTTTGGGTGCCAGGGCCTGCAGGACATAGGCAAAAATCTCTGGAGATGGCTAGAGTCATGCTCAAAGGGCAGGCTATATTCAGAGGCAGGCAGCAGTTAGGCGTAGTGAGAGTCCAGGCAAGGGATGAAGCCAGATATCCATCCAAGGAAGTGGAAGAAAGATGGATAGGGCTGGGACAGGCTAGGCAGGCAGGGCAGGAGCAGACTGGGCAGATGAAGGCAGGAACATGCTGGGCAGATGAAGGCACAGTAGGACATAGCTGGACCTGCTGCTGAGGAAGGGTGCATCAGGGAAGATGGCCTTAAATAGGGCTAAGACTGTGATTTCATCAGCAGGGGCATGGGAACTTTCCTGCCGAGGTCCCTTTAAGAGGGCTGGCGTCGGGTGCGCACATGTGCCTAGGGGGAGCAGTACGAGGCAGGAGCTAGCGGAAAGAGTGGCAGCTGGATGGTCCCCAGAGGCAAGAGCAGCGGCTCTTGGGGGCAGCCAACAAGCTGTCAAACGCAACAGAACCCACTCATCAGCAACTAGTTGTATATATCTTTATATCTATAAGTAACTTCTGGGTGGGAAATCCCTTATAGCAGACCCAAAAGGCTCACATCTCAGTTTTGGACCCTAGTTGTACAACGCTGCAAACTCTACCTTTCACTATGAGAGTCCAGGATCCCCTGTGATGGTGGTGGTGCTGATGGGAGGAGCTCCAGCTTCAGGGCCCTTCTACATTGTTTACCCCCAAACAGCACTGATGATCTCCTAACCACAACAGCAGAAGTAATTACTCTGGAAAAAGTTTGGGTTCCAATTCAAATAAACTGATAGGTTGCAAAAATGAACTTATGGTTCTTCACAGCTCAAATTGAAAAATAGCCAAATGATTGTTGTAAACTGGAGTTTAATAAATGTGGGATCCTTTTTCCTCTTCCAAGAAGTGTCCTCAATTACTCCAGCCAATTATTTGGCCTCTCAGTTCTCCTCACTTTGCACTTTTATGTCCAGATTCTTCTCATGGAAATGAGAAGAAAATTTCATTCCAATTACTTCCAGTATAAAAGCAGGTCCCAGTTCTCCTACCTCTCCTAGAGACTTCACTATTCCCGAATCTCACTCAGAGCTACCAATGGGATAACAGAATTCTCACTCTTCCCAGATGACTCTCACCTGCACCTGTGGCACAAGATCGCAAACCAAACTTCAAATTCCTCTTCTCTGAGAATAGGTGAGAACCCATTCTTAACCGATGATCCTTCTTTTCCCAGGACCTTCCTAGGCAAAAGGCACCTCTTTCTTCAGACGTCCAAATCTCTGAGTCCCCAGCCCTTGGGTCCTGAGAAACAAAAATGCAAAAAAGTTCACCAAAAGGGGAAAGCAAGGTAGAGGCATGAAGGGTGGAACGAAAACTTCCTCCTCACCTCACCAAAAGGTTTCCATGGACAAAACTGTCTCCTTATTTGTCACAGTTCCTATTCAGAGAAACCCCAGAGTCCTCACCCAGGAAAGTAACAAACATGGAACAGCATAGGACATGCTGCTCTGTGGAAGGTTAAATCAGGAAATCCAACTAAACAAATCCACACTCTGAGATGGTGGCACGCCATCTACTTCTCTCACATGGGGGATACTAGAACCAGGCCTGTATTTTCTAAGCTCTCTGTATCTCCCCAGAATTTAGCATTAAACCTTCTGATAAGGAATCCTATGGTTCCTTACATATATATGAGCAATAGCACACCCAAAATGTGGAGTAAACAGGAGCTCACAGAAAACATATAAATTAAAGCAAGATGTGTGCCCAAATTGTATAACTGTTCCCAGTACAAAGGAAAGGGGTTTGGGAAGGGGGAGTGAGGTGTTATCATATGGAATTCATTTTTATTTTTTAAATTTATCACTAGACCCACTGAGTGTACATTTTCGTGCATTTGTGAACTATAAATGCTTGCACAATCAGTAAAATTTATCGTAGCAAGTTGAAAGTTCATGACATCTAATCATTTTTGATTTCTGATAATTTCCCCCCTTCCAGCCCTTTAGGTTTTCTTCAAATATTGAAACACCCTAGAACCACTGAGTGCATGTTTTTGTGCACGACTAGCTTACACTGCACTATTTACTCTGCTATGCTTTGCTTGATTGTCATTTTGTTTTTGAGCCACTTATCAAATACTGAGTGCATGGTTTTTCCGTATTTGCAAAATATAAAAGCTTAAAAAATCATTAAAAATTATCACAGTGGGTTAAAAGTTTATGACTTTACATATTTTATGCTGAACTTCAATTTCTGATAATTTGCACCCACAGCCCCTTCAAATATTGAAACACCCTAGAATCACCAAGTCCACGTTTTTGTGAATGTCTAACTTATATTGTATTTTGCTGACATTCAGTGTCAGCTTGATGTATCTCATGGCTTAGATTTTCTGCTACCTATACAGATCACTTTTTTTATTGCTGTGTTTTTGAGCCACTTATCAACCGCTGAGTGCACATTTTCTTGCCCATCTAGTTTGTATTGCACTATTTACCATAACAATATTTACTGTGGAACTACAGTCCTTACCTCCCGCCGTCCTCACAACCTGAAGATACCTCTACCTCAAGCAACTATTCACAGTTAGATGTGGATCAGAAAGCAAAATTCAACCAATATCAAGTCAAAAGGAAAAAAGATGACAAAATGAGCAACAAAACCAAAAATCCTACCAAAGCTAATAAATCTCTACAGCATTCTACAACACTAAATACCAAAACATCAGAACAGACCATTTGATCACCCTACTGCTAAATGCACAATCTACTTAAAAACAAATCCAGCTAATAAGTGATATTATTAATGACCAACAACCAACTATATTCTGTATAACTGAAATCAGGCTAAATGACAAGGATAATGCACTGTTAAACTAACTTTCACATCCAAACTATAATCTATTTCACATACCAAGACAAAAAAGAAAAGACGGAGGCTTATTAATAATCTGTAAAAAAAAGAACTCAATTTAACACTAAAGAAAACTGATATCTACCCTCCATATGAAGTTGCCATATTAAAATCAAAACAAATAAATATTGGACTAGTTTACTGCATGCAGGCCTTCTCCTTAAAGACTGCTCACCAATAATCAAATTATTCACTAAAGAATTCCCTAACCCACAGACAACAGTAATCTTAGGAGACTTTAATCTTCATGTAAATGTGTCACCAAGATCGTCTCATGTGACATGTTCCTAGAAGCAATGGAAGCCCTGGGATGGACCCAACACGTCCCTGAAGCCACCCACAAAGCTGGCAATATGCTTGATCTCATTTTCGCAAATACCAATAATTAGGGGTGGATTTTAAAACCCCTGCGTGCGCCGGCACGCCTATTTTGCATAGGCCGCCGGTGCGCGTAAAGCCCCGGGACGCGCGTAAGTCCCAGGGCTTTCGAAATGGGGAGGGAGGGGGCGTGTCCGGGGGCGTTCCCGAAACGACGCGGCGTTTCGGGGGCGTGCCGTGGCGTTTCGGGAGCGGGCCCGGGGGTGTGGCGCCAGCCCAGGGGCGTGGTCGAGGCCTCCGGACCACGCCCCCGGGACCGGAGGACGGAGTGGGGCTGCCGGCGACGTGTGCAAAGTTACGCCTGCTGAAAGCAGGCGTAACTTTGCTGACAAAGGTAAGGGGGGGGAGTTAGATAGGGCCGGGGGGGGTGGGTTAGGTAGGGGAAGGGAGGGGAAGGGAGGGGAAGGTTGGGGGAGGGGCGAAGAAAAGTTCCCTTCGAGGCCGCTTCGAAATCGGAGCGGTCTCGGAGGGAACAGGCAGGCCGCGCTGGGCTCGGCGCGCGCAGGTTGCACAAATGTGCACCCCCTTGTGCGCGCCGACCCCGGATTTTATAAGATACGCGCGGCTACACACGTATCTTATAAAATCTGGTTGTACTTTTTGTTCACGCCGGTGGCGTGAACAAAAGTACCAGCACGCGTATTGTTTTAAAATCTGCCCCTTATTGTATAAAACTAAGCAAGCAACAATCCCCTGGTCCAATCAACATCTAAACAAGACATATCTTATATACAAAAAAACAAATACTGTAAAGCTCTGAAAATATATCTATCTAGACATTCAGAAGGAAAATAAGTTCTGAAACATTAACTGATGCTCTGGAGACCGAACTCTGTGACCTAAAACTAAACAATTGCACTGAAGTATTTAATTCATGGGAAAAAAATGCTTAAGAAATAGCAGACAAATATTGCCCAATCCAAACCAAAAATAGAAACAAATATAATAACCTAAAAAAAAAAAAAAATGAACCCCTGGTATAACAAATAATAATTAAAAAATAATTAAAAAAATAATTAAAAAAAAAACAGCTAAGAAAACTTGAAAAACAATTACTAAATAGATACAAATCTCACCTATCTCAATACTGAACCTTAACGAATAAATCAAAAAGAGACTACACAAAACAGAGACATGGGGTAATTTTCAACTCAAAACTTCTATTTGAGACAGCTAAGAGTCTGATTAAAGGCCCTTCATCATTCCAAACAACTAACAACTCATTCACTAAAACATCATGTAAGGACTACGCAACAGCTCTAACTGAAAAAATCCAGAGGCTGAAACAACAAATCTCCCCTTTCAATTCAGAAGTTATTGCTACAAATGATAAATGGTCATCCGTTGACCCAATCTCGAAACTAGAAATAAACAAAATCATAACAAAACTAAAACCAGCTACTCACCCTCGTGACCTGATTCCAGCCTCTTTTCTGAAGCAAGAAAACCAAACAATAACTCCCACGATCACAATCCTTGTCAACCTTTCCCTCACAGAAGGATGTATGCCCTAAAATCTTAAACTAGTAGTTATAAAACCAATTTTGAAAAAAATAAATCAAGAAGATCTGACGATTGGGATAACTACAGACCCATCTCTAACCTAATCTTCCTCTCAAAAATTCTTGAAAATGCAGTTCTTCCCCAATCTCATCTAGGTGACAAAAAACCCTATACTCTAACCAATTTGGCTTCATCGGTAGGGGAAAAGGGGATTTGAATTCATACATTAACCAATGAGGGCCCGGAATTTTACGTTCTGGGGTACTGATGTGAAGACATAAGGGAAAAAACACAGGGCTACTTCTATGGCCAAGTCTATAAGCAAAGCAAGTGAAGTAGCACTGTCTGAATTTTCAAAAAGTCTCAACACCCAGTAAAATTATTGCTAGCAGTAAATTTTTATGGGTTATCAACTTATCATAATGCTTGAGGATAACTGCACAGAGAAGCCGTTGCTACCCTTAAAAGAAACATGGGGTAATCTACACAGTGTGGCAGATGCACAATGAATACACATGAGATACATTAGTCGATAGGGGCTTTCTAATGTATGGAAATTTATCTCATGCATATGCATTGTGAATATCCTGACTGGCTGTGGAGTTGCCAGGTCAGGTTAGGGAAGCTCTGGTTAAGTTTTATGGAAGGAGCCTGAATACCAAGCAGATGGCAATTATGAAAATCTGCAAAATGGATCCCAATATTCTGAGGGCGATATTCAAAAGCTCTCCCTGTACGTAGGTAAACCTAGGGGATCAGTAAGACGCCTAATTTTAGCCGTGGGAAAAGTTGGTCGAATCATAGTGGGATTAGGTGGAAGGAGGCAACAACGCACATATTTCTGCTTTTTGCAAAGTGTGCGCATTGTTTTTCAGGGAAAGGTTACCCTCAGAGCAGCGGATGCAAATCTTTCTGGATGCTTTTACCTTCGGGAGTTCTGAAAAGGGGAAAGTGCATTCCCACTTCCCAAAGTCCATGGGAAAAGTACTCATGGACCTCACACCCACCCGCATAGTTTGTTGATGGAACAAAACTGGAAGAAGTAACAGAGTATGACTATCTGGGTCGATCTCAGGTGATGGGAAATGTTTAACCAGAGTGAATAGAAGGAAGGGGAAGGAGAAAGCTGATTTTTGGACCATAAGGAGTTTCTTAGGAGGATCATGGATTTAAAGGTAAGGAAAAGGCAACTGAGTGCCAACATCTTCTCAGTGGTAGCATCAGTGATGGATTTAGGATTTTGCCACCCTTATGCACTTTCACCACACTTCCACCTCACCCCCCACCCCATGGAGAACGGAGCAGAAGGACTGAGGCACAGCATTCTCTGCTTCAAGCTCACCTCCTCCCCTGATGTCCCTGAATGACAGGAGGAGAGGGGCAGGATTAGGGAGCAGCGATGGCTTTTCCTTGTTCCCTGCTGTCTGCTCTGGCCTCAACCCTCTCCTCCTGTTCTCTGCACTGTTTTTCTTTGCCCTGTCCCTTCTAGCCTCACCCTTCCTCTCCTATTCTCTGCACTAGGAGGGGAGGGGTTGGAGCAGGAAGGAGAAAGCAGTTCTCTGCTGAGTGAGATGCAGCACAGTTGAGAGGCAGCAAATCTTCAATTGGCCTGCTGCCAATGGTCCCTGCAAGGAGTGACTAGGTGTGTGCAAAGGTTTTTTCACGTGAGTACAATTGCTCATGTGCTCAGCTTAGATGGAATTATGCCTGATGCCCCCCAGAATTTTGCTACACTAAGGGCCAGATTTTGAAAGGATTTACGAGTGTAACAACGCCAACGCGCGCCGGGCCTATCTTGCATGGGCCCGGCGACGTGCGCAAGTCCCGGGATGCGCGTATGTCCTGCAGCTTTGTGAAAGGGGCGGGGTGGGGCGGGGCAGGGCTGAGGCCTCCGGCACAGTGGCCGTGCCGGGCGATCGCGCACCAGCACGCGCAACCTACACCTGCCTGGTGGCTGGCGCAATTTGTAAAATAAATGTGAGGGGGGTTTAGGTAGGGCTGGGAGGGGCGGGTTATGTAAGGGAAGGGAAGGTGGGGGGGGGGGGGGGGGAAGGAAAGTTGCCTCCAAAGCCGCTCCAATTTCGGAGAGGCCTTGGAGGGAACGGGGAAAGCCTTCTGGACTCCCCTAGGGCTCGGCGCGCACCCCCTTGCACGCGCCGACCCCGGATTTTATAACATGCGCGCGGCTGCACACGCATGTTATAAAATCGGGCGTACCTCTTAAAATACGGCCCTAAGCATGGGCCTAGTGGGCCAATTGGCAAATCCAGGCATGCGTATGATAGGGAAGTGAAACACGGATGTATAGGAGAGAAATGCTAAAGAAAATCCAGGTATTTGATTACAGTGCTGTGGGGTCTCCCCTGTATCTCTCTCTTTTTCCCAGGGAAGGAAATAGTTACACTTCACTTACTGTCTTCAATTCCCTTACCTGTGAAGCAGGTGCTGTGTACGGATGGGTTAAGACTCTAAGGTGATTAATGCATCCCAGTGGGGTTTAGAAGGGATGTTATATATCACCGCTGCCTGATCAGGCTCTATCTGCAATGTCGGCTACAGCTATAGTTCCTTGCAAGGTTAAGATCTCGCCCATTCTCTGGCCTGGGCAGGATTTGGTGAGTTGGCGGTGTGCACTGAGTGTGGGAGTGAATAAAAAGATTCCTTAATATAAATATGTCTTGCTCTTTTTTTTAGCTCCTTTCAATTCAGCCCACTGTTTTTTCCAATTCACCTACTGTGACCAACCCTGCCAGCACCTCCTTAAGGCACTTCCCCATCCGACTAAAGCCAGGGTTTTTTGAAACCCAGGACTTGCACTGCTCGAGTGACTCCTCTCTGCCTTGGGCTTTCATCTCAGGCCACACCGGCTGCTGAACACTGGCGCTCAGGTGAGCTCCTTCCTGGACATTGCTGAAGCTTTCTGCATCCGTAAGTACCAGGTCCGGCATCGCGATGCTAGACAATGCTCTGCAATTGCTTTATTTATTTAAATTACCACTCCTTTTTATTATAACTCTATTCAAGCTTATTTTCATTAAAGTGAATAAAAAATCTTTCATTTTTAGCTACTTGTTTTGCAGACTGAGAGTGAGACAGCTTTTGCTTCTCTGTATCAGACTGGGTGAGGGCAGTCGTTACATTCCCAATATTGAGAAATGGGGAGGGGGCTTTGCTGGGATTGCTGGACTCATCCAGCACTTTTGATTTGCTTCATCATAAGTTACTGCTGGAAAGATGTGAGGGCTAAGGGCTGAGGGGATGGCTTTTAAAATGGCGGCAGATTTTCCCGTTAAGAGAGGACTCTGCTTTCTTTCCAAGGGAAGCTGTCAGAAACGCATGATAAAAACTAAGGCCTACCAAAGAGATCTTCACCCTCGTTGATTCTTTTTAACATCTTTACCAGTGCGCCAAATGTGATTACCTTCCTTATATATATGTGGAGGATGTGCAAATACTTGCTCCTTTGGGAAAAGATCCAGAGAAACGCTATGCTAACCTTGCCCAGTGGTTCAAATCTGTTGAGGCATCGTTAAAAGCCAAGTGTATTGCTATTAAATTCCACCAAAACTGAGGTGGATGTTGATAAACCTTTAAGACTGAAGGGTGTTGAATTGATTCCAAAAAGGAGATAAGATCTCTGGGGGTCACGCTTGATTCAGTTCTAAGCATGGAAAACTGTACTTGGCAAGTAGCAAAAAATATCTTTTACAAAGTAAAAATATCGAGATTTATCAGACCCTGCTTAGATATCTGCTTTAAAATCTGTGGCATATGTGTTGGTACCTTTCACATATCAATTATTGCAAAGCGTTGCTTTTGGGACTTCCAGCAAAATTAAAGCAAAAGATCCAACTGATTCAAAATAAGACTGCAATGTTAGTGACTGGAAGCCCTAGGAGAATGACTGCAGGTCCATTACTTTTGGGACTGCATTGGCTCCCAGTTAGAGTGCAATGTAAATTTAAAAAACCTAATGTTGGCATTTAAAGACATGCAAGGGTTGGTTCAAGACAACTGAAAACTCGTTTCCAGTGGTATGAAACCAGGAGAAATTTATGGTCAGCCAATCAATAGTTTTTGAAAATTCCGGCAGTTAAGACCTTTCCCCATGCATGTTTAAGGGTAGATCTTTCTCTTCAACCATTCCAAAGTTATGGGATGATCTTCCATTAGTTTTAAGGGAAGAGAAACATATTTTTAAATTTCAGAAACTCTAAAAAAATTTGGTTCATGAGTAATGTTTCTGTCAAGGCTGAGGTATTATATCTTGAAGCATTGTCTTCTGGGTAAAGTTCCTAAGAAGGGGATTCTTTTCTTGTGAGAATAGCTATGTAATTAAATAAGATTTGTGCTGATTTTGTATTGCTATATGTTGTGCATCACTTATCAATATTTTTTTATCATTTAGGCGATTGACAAATTCATTCAAATAAAGAACTTGTTCAGTAATTAGCAGGAATGGCCTTTGCCACTCTTAGCTCTTGGCATCATCAGAAATCTGGTAGCATTTACACAATAGGGCATGACTAGGGCCAGTGAGTCATTTGAATTAATTCCATCTCTATAGACATGTAAACACCAAGAGACAATGTAAAGTGATACATGAATATAAAAACATAAGATTTGTCATACTAGATCAAACCAAAGGTCCATCAAGTTCAGTATCCTGTTTCCAACAGTGGCCAATCCAAGTCACAAGTACCTGGCAAGATCCCAAGGGGTAGAGAGATTCCATGTTGCTTATACCAGGGATAAACAGTGGATTCTGCTATTGCATCTTAATAATGGTTTATGGAATTTTCCTCCAGGAACGTGACCTAACTTTTTTTAAATTCCTTTGCCAAATCCTTTAGCAAAGAATTCCAGAGGTTCATTATGCATTGAGTAAAAATGGGGAGGCCAATATTCAGAAGACATTTACATGGACCACTGAAAATGAATCTATCTAAATGGCAAAGTTGCAATATTTAGATGCATAATTCAGGGGCATCTGGGATGGGCAGGAAGTATTTCAGGGAGGTCCAGTGTTAGATGCTGAATATTCCCATTAAGTTAGCCATATAGCTATCTATATCCAGCTAACTTAACTAACTGAATAACGGTCCCTTATTTTATCTTATTAGTTTTAAATGTATAAATTAGTAACTTCATTGTGTGTCCATCGGTCTTTGCACTTTTTGGAAGAGTAAACAACGTATTCCTATTTACTTATTCTACTCCACTCATTATTCTATAGACCTCTATCATATCCCCCCTCAGCCGTCTCTTCTGCAAGATGAACAGCCCTAACCTCTTTAGCCTTCTTCATAGGGGAATTGTTCCATCTCCTTTATCATCTTGGTCGCCCTTCTCTGTATCTTTTCTAATTCTGTTCTATCTTTCTTGAGATGTGGTGACCAGAACTGCACCCAGTACTCAGGATGAAGTTGCACCATGGAGGATACAGAGGCATTAGGATATTCTCTGTTTTATTCTCCATTCCTTTCCTAATAATCCCCAGCATTCTGTTTGTGTATGATATATGAACACAAGATGAGGATGCACCATGGAGTGATACAGAGACATTATGATATTCTCCATTCCTTTCCTAATAACCCCAGCATTCTGTTTGTGTATGATATATGAACACAAGATGAGGATGCACCATGGAGTGATACAGAGACATTATGATATTCTCTGTTTTATTCTCCATTCCTTTCCTAATAATCCCCAGCATTCTGTTTGTGTATGATATATGAACACAAGATGAGGTCACACCATGGAGTGATACAGAGACATTATGATATTCTCTATTTTATTCTCCATTCCTTTCCTAATAATCCCCAGCATTCTGTTTGTGTATGATATATGAACACAAGATGAGGTCACACCATGGAGTGATACAGAGACATTATGATATTCTCTGTTTTATTCTCCATTCCTTTCCTAATAATCCCCAGCATTCTGTTTGTGTATGATATATATACACAAGATGAGGATGCTCCATGGAGTGATACAAAGACATTATGATATTCTCTGTTTTATTCTCCATTCCTTTCCTAATAATCCCCAGCATTCTGTTTGTGTATGATATATGAACACAAGATGAGGATGCACCATGGAGTGATACAGAGGCATTATGATATTCTCTGTTTTATTCTCCATTCCTTTCCTAATAATCCCCAGCATTCTGTTTGTGTATGATATATGAACACAAGATGAGGTCACACCATGGAGTGATACAGAGACATTATGATATTCTCTGTTTTATTCTCCATTCCTTTCCTAATAATCCCCAGCATTCTGTTTGTGTATGATATATGAACACAAGATGAGGTCGCACCATGGAATGATACAGAGACATTATGATATTCTCTGTTTTATTCTCCATTCCTTTCCTAATAATCCCCAGCATTCTGTTTGTGTATGATATATGAACACAAGATGAGGTTGCACCATGGAGTGATACAGAGACATTATGATATTCTCTGTTTTATTCTCCATTCCTTTCCTAATAATCCCCAGTATTCTGTTTGTGTATGATATATGAACACAAGATGAGGTCACACCATGGAGTGATACAGAGGCATTATGATATTCTCTGTTTTATTCTCCATTCCTTTCCTAATAATCCCCAGCATTCTGTTTGTGTATGATATATGAACACAAGATGAGGATGCACCATGGAGTGATACAGAGACATTATGATATTCTCTGTTTTATTCTCCATTCCTTTCCTAATAATCCCCAGCATTCTGTTTGTGTATGATATATGAACACAAGATGAGGATGCACCATGGAGTGATACAGAGACATTATGATATTCTCTGTTTTATTCTCCATTCCTTTCCTAATAATCCCCAGCATTCTGTTTGTGTATGATATATGAACACAAGATGAGGATGCACCATGGAGTGATAGAGGCATTATGATATTCTCTGTTTTATTCTCCATTCCTTTCCTAATAATCCCCAGCATTCTGTTTGTGTATGATATATGAACACCAGATGAGGATGCACCATGGAGTTATACAGAGGCATTATGATATTCTCTGTTTTATTCTCCATTCCTTTCCTAATAATCCCCAGCATTCTGTTTGTGTATGATATATGAACACAAGATGAGGGTGCACCATGGAGTGATACAGAGACATTATGATATTCTCTGTTTTATTCTCCATTCCTTTCCTAATAATCCCCAGCATTCTGTTTGTGTATGATATATGAACACAAGATGAGGATGCACCATGGAGTGATACAGAGGCATTAGGATATTCTCTGTTTTATTCTCCATTCCTTTCCTAATAATCCCCAGCATTCTGTTTGTGTATGATATATGAACACAAGATGAGGGTGCACCATGGAGTGATACAGAGACATTATGATATTCTCTGTTTTATTCTCCATTCCTTTCCTAATAATCCCCAGCATTCTGTTTGTGTATGATATATGAACACAAGATGAGGATGCACCATGGAGTGATACAGAGGCATTAGGATATTCTCTGCTTTATTCTCCATTCCTTTCCTAATAATCCCCAGCTTTCTATTTGCTTTCTTGCTTGCTGATGTACACTGAGCAGAAGATTTCAATGATTTATCAATGAGGCGCCTCGATCCTTTTCCTGAATGGTGACTCATGATGTAGAACCTTGCATTGTGTAGCTATAATTTGAGTTATTCTTCCTGAAGTACATCACTTTGCACTTGTCCACATTAAATTTCATTTTCCATTTGCATGCTCAGTCTCCCAGTTTTGCAAGGTCCTCTTGCAAGTTCTCACAATCCTCTTGTAATTTAACAACATTGAATAATTTTGTGTCATCAGAAAATTTGATCACCTCGCTTGTTGTTCCCATTTCCAGGTCATTTATAAATATATTAAAAAGCACCGGTCCCAGAACAGATCCCTGGGGCAGTCCACTTTTCACCTTCTTCCATTGACAAAATTACCATTTAGCCCTGCTCTCTATTTATTTATTTATTTATTTAGCACTTTTATATACCGATTTTCCAATAACAGAGCTACTGATCAATTTGGTTTACATTCTAAACAGAACAATGACAAGTTAATGTCTTACAATGAACAGGTAAAAGTAACTTGGATACAGCTATATGGGGTAATAACATAACATAACGTAAATGCTACAGAGCCTAATGTAGGCTAAAACAAAGAAGCAAGGTATCAATCTGGGAATGGATTTAAGTCTGCTAAGGATTCAAAGAAGGCCTGAGAGTTCTGGATATGATCTATATAGTTCTCTGGCGCGCAGAGTCCCGGGACTCGCGTAAGTCCCGGGGTTCTCCGAGGGGGGCGTGTCAGGGGCGTGTCGGGGGCGGTCCCGGTCGTCGCGGCGTTTTCAGGGCGTGTCGGCAGCGTTTTGGGGGCGGGTACGGGGGCGTGGCTACGGCCCGGGGCGGTCCGGGGGCGTGGCCGTGCCCTCCGTACCCGCCCCCAGGTCGCGGCCCAGCGCGCAAGAGGCCCGCTGGCGCGCGGGGATTTACGCCTCCCTCTGGGAGGCGTAAATCCCCCGACAAAGGTAAGGTGGGGGCTTAGACAGGGCCGGGTGGGTGGGTTAGGTAGGGGAAGGGAGGGGAAGGTGAGGGGAGGGCAAAAGGAGGTTCCCTCCGAGGCCGCTCCGATTTCGGAGCGGCCTCGGAGGGAACGGGGGTAGGCTGCGCGGCTCGGCGCGCGCCGGCTATACAAAATCGATAGCCTTGCGTGCGCCGATCCAGGTTTTTAGCAGATACGCGCGGCTCCGCGCGTATCTACTAAAATCCAGTGTACTTTTGTTTGCGCCTGGAGCGCAAACAAAAGTAGGCCTATTCGCGGAGTATGAAAATCCACCCCTAAGTGAACTTAATAGCAGGTAATGGACTTCTCCTCCAAGAACTTATCCAATCCTTTTTTAAACACAACTATACTAACTGCACTAACCACATCCTCTGGCAACAAATTCCAGAGTTTAATTGTGCGTTGAGTAAAAAAGAACTTTTATTTATTTATTTATTTATTTATTTATTTATTTATTTATTTAAGGTTTTTATATACCGGCAATCATGAGAACATATCTTGCTGGTTTACATGAAGCGGGAGTACATTAAATACATCAAACTAGAACTGATTAGTTTTAAATGTGCCCTATGCTAACTTCATGGAGTGCCCCCTAGTCTTTCTACTATCCAAAAGAGTAAATAACCGATTCACATCTACCCGTTCTAGACCTCTCATGATTTTAAAAACCTCTATCATATCCCCCCTCAGTCGTCTCTACTCCAAGCTGAAAAGTCCTAACCTCTTTAGTCTTTCCTCATAGGGGACTGTTCCATTCCCCTTATCATTTTGGTAGCCCTTCTCTATACCTTGTCCATTGCAATTATATCTTTTTTGAGATGCGGTGACCAGAATTGTACACAGTATTCAAGGTGCGGTCTCACCATGGAGCGATACAGAGGCATTATGACATTTTCCGTTTTATTCACCATTCCCTTTCTAATAATTCCCAACATTCTGTTTGCTTTTTTGACTGCCGCAGCACACTGAGCTGACAATTTCAATGTGTTATCCACTATGAGGCCTAGATCTCTTTCTTGGGTTGTAGCACCTAATATGGAACCCAACATCGTGTGATTATAGCATGGGTTATTTTTCCCTATATGCATCGCCTTGCACTTATCCACATTAAATTTCATCTGCCATTTGGATGCCCAATTTTCCAGTCTCACAAGGTCTTCCTGCAATTTATCGCAATCTGCTTGTGATTTAACTACTCTGAACAATTTTGTGTCATCTGCAAATTTGATTATCTCACTCGTCGTATTTCTTTCCAGATCATTTATAAATATATTGAACAGTAAGGGTCCCAATACAGATCCCTGAGGCACTCCACTGTCCACTCCCTTCCACTGAGAAAATTGTCCATTTAATCCTACTCTCTGTTTCCTGTCTTTTAGCCAGTTTGCAATCCACGAAAGGACATCGCCACCTATCCCATGACTTTTTACTTTTCCTTTTTTTTTAAATTTTTTATTTATCACTTTTACAATTTATAAACAAAGAATCCTTTGCTTTCGAATCCGGAGAAATTAGACAAAGAAAATTATTATACATTGTAATTGGAGTTACACAACTACTTTAAATGCATATTTATTTATCCCCTTTGTTCTAGGAAATATTGGGGGAGAGGAAAGAAAAAGAGGAGTATTAAGAAGAAAATCATTTAACCAAAAAACTCCCTTGACTGATTATCCCAATCAATATACAAATTCACGAACCAGATATTTTAGGTTGCTGGGGTTTCCTTCCTGGCATCTATGAACCCCCTTAATTGCTCTGGATTGTAAAATATATAAGTATTCCCCGAGTACTTTACTACGCATCTGGCAGGATAACGCAAAAGAAAACTTGCCCCTAACATTATTACTTCAGGGCGCATTGTTATAAAGGATTTCCTGCGTAGTTGTGTAACCCTGGAAAGATCAGGAAATATGCGGATTAATCCACCCAAATATGTAGTATTAATAGCCTTGAAGTAATGTTTCATAATTAGGGCTCTATCAAACTCTGAAAACAGAGAAACAAAGAGAACAGTTCTTTCAGCAATCTCAAATCCAGAGCTCTCCAAATACTCAGATAGATTGTTAAAGTTTCCCATTTCCCCCACTGGGGATATCTGTATCTGGCTCTGTCCTTGTTTTAGAAACAAAATCTTTTTAACAGCTGGAATTTGCTCCTCTGGAATCTGCAGGATTTCTTTCATATATCTTTTAAAAGTTAATAGTGGTATCTCCCCCACTACTTTAGGGAAGTTCAAAACCCTAAGGTTTAACTGCCTCAGATAGTTTTCCACAGATTCCAACCGTCGTGTTAAAATCGCCTGATCTCTCACACATATGGCGTTGATATCAGACATTTGTTTTAAGTCTACTTTAACTTGTTGTAATTCTTGTGGTTGTTCTGTTCCCTTCAGATGTAACTGGTTTTCAATAGAGTCCATTTTATGGGAGATTTCCTCCGTTTTTAGGGTCTATTCATTGAATGCCATTGTTACCCCCGCAACCAGGTCCCAAAGGGACTCCATTGTGATTACCGCCGGTCTTTTAATCTCTATGGGGCTTCTTACAAGGCCACTCGTTACCTCTCTTCCACCCGCTGATGTTATAGATCCCTGCAGCGTTTCCTCACTCCTCTGCTCTCTCCATGTTGCAGCTTCGGGGGGATTCGGGGCAGTGAGCGACCTCTCCAAACTCGCAGCGTCTCCCGGCAGTCCACCCACAGGAGTCGTTCCTGTGACGCACCTCACCGGCGCCTCTACTAGCCCGGCTGGTTCGAGGAGATAGCATTCGGCGGCAGTCGTGGTTCCGGGGGGCTCAACGATATGTCCCCAAGTGGGGAAGGGACTCCTCCTCCCGATCCGCTAGCGGGGCTCATTGCTCCGTGTGATATGGGAGACGCATATTGCAAAATTATACGCTGACCTGCGGGAAGTGTGGGCTCGGGTGGATAAACCCTCACCTTCCCCTTTCTTTTGTGAGGCATTGAAAATGAAGAGTTCAAAAAGGTAAGACGAAATGCAGGAGCGTCTGAATATACATCTAGTCAGGGAGCCATCTTAAATCCTCTCCGACTTTTTACTTTTCCTAGAAGCCTCTCATAAGGAACTTTGTCAAACGCCTTCTGAAAATCCAAGTATACTATATCTACCGGTTCACCTTTATCCACATGTTTATTAACTCCTTCAAAAAAGTGAAGCAGATTTGTGAGGCAAGACTTGCCCTGGGTAAAGCCATGCTGACTTTGTTCCATTAAACCATGTCTTTCTATATGTTCTGTGATTTTGATGTTTAGAACACTTTCCACTATTTTTCCTGGCACTGAAGTCAGGCTAACCGGTCTGTAGTTTCCCGGATCGCCCCTGGAGCCCTTTTTAAATATTGGGGTTACATTTGCTATCCTCCAGTCTTCAGGTACAATGGATGATTTTAATGATAAATTACAAATTTTTACTAATAGGTCTGAAATTTCATTTTTTAGTTCCTTCAGAACTCTGGGGTGTATACCATCCGGTCCAGGTGATTTACTACTCTTCAGTTTGTCAATCAGGCCTACCACATCTTCTAGGTTCACCGTGATTTGATTCAGTCCATCTGAATCATTACCCATGAAAACCTTCTCTATTACGGGTACCTCCCCAACATCCTCTTCAGTAAACACCGAAGCAAAGAAATCATTTAATCTTTCCGTGATGGCCTTATCTTCTCTAAGTGCCCCTTTAACCCCTCAATCATCTAACGGTCCAACTGACTCCCTCACAGGCTTTCTGCTTCGGATATATTTAAAAATGTTTTTACTGTGAGTTTTTTGCCTCTACAGCCAACTTCTTTTCAAATTGTCTCTTAGCCTGTCTTATCAATGTCTTACATTTAACTTGCCAATGTTTATGTTTTATCCTATTTTCTTCTGTTGGATCCTTCTTCCAATTTTTGAATGAAGATCTTTTGGCTAAAATAGCTTCTTTCACCTCCCCTTTTAACCATGACGGTAATTGTTTTGCCTTCTTTCCACCTTTCTTAATGTGTGGAATACATCTGGACTGTGCTTCTAGAATGGTGTTTTTTAACAATGACCAGGCCTCTTGGACATTTTTTACTTTTGTAGCTGCTCCTTTCAGTTTTTTTCTAACAATTTTTCTCATTTTCTCAACGTTTCCCTTTTGAAAGTTTAGCATGTGAGCCTTGGATTTGCACACTGTTCCTCTTCCAGTCATTACATCAAATTTGATCATATTATTTATTTATTTATTTATTTTTAATTTTTATATACCGGAATTCCTGTATACAATACAAATCAATCCGGTTTACATGAAACAATAAGTTACCCTGGTCTGTGCGGACCGACCGGGGCTTATTACAAGGAACATTGAACATTGAACAGTAACAATAATTATTTATTATTTACCCAGATAGATAATTATGATCACTATTGCCAAGCGGCCCCACCACCGTTACCTCTCTCAACAAGTCCTGTGCTCCACTGAGAATTAGATCTAAAATTGCTCCCTCTCTCGTCGGTTCCTGAACCACTTGCTCCATAAAGCTATCATTTATTCCATCCAGGAATGTTATCTCTCTAGCGTGACCCGATGATACATTTACCAAGTCAATATTGGGGTAATTGAAGTCTCCCATTATTACCGCACTACCAATTTGGTTAGCTTCCCTAATTTCTCTTAGCATTTCACTGTCCGTCTCACCATCTTGACCAGGTGGACGGTAGTATACCCCTATCACTATAGTCTTCCCCGACACACAAGGGATTTCTACCCATAAAGATTCAATTTTGTATTTAGTCTCATGCAGGATGTTTATCCTGTTGGACTCTATGCCATCCCGGACATAAAGTGCCACACCTCCTCCCGAGTGCTCGTCTGTATCATTGCGATATAATTTGTACCCCGGTATAGCACTGTCCCATTGGTTATCCTCTTTCCACCATGTCTCTGAGATGCCAATTAAGTCTATGTCATCATTTACTGCTATACACTCTAATTCTCCCATCTTACTTCTTAGACTTCTGGCATTAGCATACAAACATTTCAAAGTGTTTTTTGTTTTATTTTCATTCTGCTTTTTAATTGATAGGGATAAGTTAGAACTTTTTAGCTCAGGTGAGTTTTTAATTACAGTTACAGGATAAAGGTGAACCAGTAGATGTAGTGTATTTGGATTTTCAGAAGGCGTTTGACAAAGTACCTCATGAGAGGCTTCTAAGAAAACTAAAAAGTCATGGGATAGGAGGCGATGTCCTTTCATGGATTACAAACTGGTTAAAAGACAGGAACCAGAGAGTAGGATTAAATGGTCAATTTTCTCAGTGGAAAAGGGTAAACAGTGGAGTGCCTCAGGGATCTGTACTAGGACCGGTGCTTTTCAATATATATATAAATGATCTGGAAAGGAATACGACGAGTGAGGTTATCAAATTTGCGGATGATACAAAATTATTCAGAGTAGTTAAATCACAAGCAGACTGTGATAAATTACAGGAGGACCTTGCAAGAATGGAAGATTGGGCATCCAAATGGCAGATGAAATTTAATGTGGACAAGTGCAAGGTGTTGCATATAGGGAAAAATAACCCTTGCTGTAGTTACACAATGTTGGGTTCCATATTAGGAGCTACCACCCAGGAAAAAGATCTAGGCATCGTAGTGGATAATACTTTAAAATCGTCGGCTCAGTATGCTGCAGCAGTCAAAAAAGCAAATAGAATGTTAGGAATTATTAAGAAGGGAATGGTTAATAGAACGGAAAATGTCATAATGCCTCTATATCGCTCCATGGTGAGACCACACCTTGAATACTGTGTACAATTCTGGTTGCCGCATCTCAAAAAAGATATAGTTGTGATGGAGAAGGTACAGAGAAGGGCAACCAAAATGATAAAGGGGATGGAACAGCTTCCCTATGAGGAAAGGTTGAAGAGGTTAGGGCTGTTCAGCTTGGAGAAGAGATAAGCTGAGGTGTTGGAGGACCTCTCTCTTCTGGGTGAACTGGGCCTGTACTGGTAAAACTGGCAATGGCATGGGATTGCCTATTTTAATGTTTAAACTTTTTTTTATTGTCATAGTAGTTAGGTATTTATACCTCTATAGGAGGCCCACCTAGTTACTCGAGGTGAGGTTTAAGTATTAGAGTAGGGGTTAGGGGCCACTTTGACATTCAGAGTGAGACTTACGAGCAGAACAGTACACTCTTGTGAATATTTGATGTCCTTCGGAGTGAGGAAATTCATCCAAAGATGAGATTTGTACAATGTTCTCTCAACCTAGCTTGCAAAAAGCCCATAATATGGCTTGGAAAATAACCTCCTTAGATAGCTGGTTATCTTTGAATTATGAGACCACAAAGACTAGAGGGCATGTTTAAAACAAACTGGAGAAAATTCTTTTTCACTCAACTCGCCATTAAATTCTGGACTTCATTGCTGGAGGATGTGGTAAAAGCAGTTAGTGTAGCTGGGTTTAAAATAGGTTAGGACAAGTTCCTGGAGAAGTCATAAACTGTTATTAACCAGGTAGAATGGCGCAAGGCACTACTTATCCCTGGGGAATCCCTCCACACTTTCAGCCGCATCAAGAGGAGGCATTTCTGGGACTGTGTTTAGGTTGGGGGAGGATATTGACATACCGTAATTAGATTGCATTTTTAAATCCTATGCACATTGGGCTCAATATTCAGTGCTGGCAGGTTAAGTAACTTAGCTGGATTTTTTTTAAATGCCATACTGGGTCAAGCCCAGCATCCTGTTTCCAACAGTGGCCAATCCAGGCCATAAGAACCTGGCAAGTACCCAAAAACTAAGTCTTTTCCATGTAACCATTGCTAATGGCAGTGGCTATTCTCTAAGGGGCAGATTTTAAATACTTGCGTGAGCTCGTACTTTTGTTTGCGCAGCAGGCTCGAACAAAAGTACGCTGGATTTTATAAGATACGCGTGTAGCCGCGCGTATCTTATAAAATCTGGGGTCGGCGCGCGCAAGGGGGTGCACATTTGTGCAACCTGCGCGCGCCGAGCCCAGCACGGCCTTCCTGTTCCCTCCGAGGCCGCTCCGATTTCGGAGCGGCCTCGGAGGGAACTTTTCTTCGCCCTCCCCCGACCTTCCCCTCCCTTCCCCTACCTAACCCACCCCCCCTGAAAGCAGGCGTAACTTTGCGCGCGTCGGCCGGCAGCCCCGCTCCATCCTCCGGTCCCGGGGGCTGGTCCAGAGGCCTCGACCACGCCCCCCGGGCCGGTGCCACACCCCCGGGCCCGCCCCCGAAACGCCGCGGCATGCCCCCGAAACACCACGTCGTTTCGGGAACGCCCCCGCACACGCCCCCTCCCTCCCCTTTTCGAAAGCCCCGGGACTTACGCACATCCCGGGGCTTTACGCGGGATGCGGCGACCAGAATTGTACACAGTATTCAAGGTGCGGTCTCACCATGGAGCGATACAGAGGCATTATGACATTTTCCGTTTTATTCACCATTCCCTTTCTAATAATTCCCAACATTCTGTTTGCTTTTTTGACTGCCGCAGCACACTGAACAGACGATTTCAATGTGTTATCCACTATGACGCCTAGATCTCTTTCTTGGGTTGTAGCACCTAATATGGAACCCAACATTGTGTAATTATAGCATGGGTTATTTTTCCCTATATGCATCACCTTGCACTTATCCACATTAAATTTCATCTGCCATTTGGATGCCCAATTTTCCAGTCTCACAAGGTCTTCCTGCAATTTATCACAATCTGCTTGTGATTTAACTACTCTGAACAATTTTGTGTCATCTGCAAATTTGATTATCTCACTCGTCGTATTTCTTTCCAGATCATTTATAAATATATTGAAAAGTAAGGGTCCCAAAACAGATCCCTGAGGCACTCCACTGTCCACTCCCTTCCACTGAGAAAATTGTCCATTTAATCCTACTCTGTTTCCTGTCTTTTAGCCAGTTTGCAATCCACGAAAGGACATCGCCACCTATCCCATGACTTTTTACTTTTCCTAGAAGCCTCTCATGAGGAACTTTGTCAAACGCCTTCTGAAAATCCAAGTATACTATATCTACCGGTTCACCTTTATCCACATGTTTATTAACCCCTTCAAAAAAGTGAAGCAGATTTGTGAGGCAAGACTTGCCCTGGGTAAAGCCATGCTGACTTTGTTCCATTAAACCATGTCTTTCTATATGTTCTGTGATTTTGATGTTTAGAACACTTTCCACTATTTTTCCTGGCACTGAAGTCAGGCTAACCGGTCTGTAGTTTCCCGGATATGAGTAATCCGGCTAAGTTACAATGTATATTCAGCGGCACGGCAAAGTCACTGAATATACGCATATACGTATGCACTTAGCCGGATATGTCTACCTGGATATGTTTAAACCTGCTCTATGGGGCATCTAAACTTAGCAGTAACCTTATGCGGCTAAATGCAAATAGTGGTATTTAGCCATATAAGTTATTCAGCTAACTCACTCCTCCCCTGATCTGCCCGGAATTGCCTACGTTTTGTGTGTGTGACTTATATGGCTAACCACTGAATATAGGGGCATATTCAGCGGCTGCATCTTAGCCGTGTAAGACTGGTCTAAGCAGGTATAATAATGCTGAATGCATTTTGAATATTGGGCTCATTGTTTTCCAGAAGAAAATTACCCACAAAAAACGGAGATGCAAAAGTCAGGAGGTGCTTTGAACTCACAACATGAAAACTAATGCAAAGTGCATGGGTACAAAATATCTGCAGACCCCTTTATCTCACCATGCCAGAACTAATCCCTTCTCTGTCAATGACCCTCTGGGTGACCTAAGGCAAATTGTTTTAGCTCCCTATCCCTTCAAGATATAGTTGAAAACATGAAATTCTGTCTTGATCTGGCTTTCTTGGTAAACAAATTAAAGAAAAGATCATTTTGTTCAAAAAAATCAATATTTTGGAATGTGAAATTCTATCTCGACCAAACCATCATAAGAATTCACTTATCTTGCTGCTAATTGCCCATGTTAATAATATTGGTTTGTTAATTGCAGGCAATGAAGATATTTTGACACAACATGTCAGGCCTAAACATAACTTCGAACACGAGTCTCACCATGTTCATCCTGATTGGCATTCCTGGCCTGGAAGATTCCCACTTCTGGATCGCCTTCTTACTGTGCTTTGTGTATGTCATGGCAATCATGGGGAACTGCACCATTGTATTCATCATAAAAACGGAGTCTAGCCTCCATGAGCCCATGTACTTTTTCCTTGCCATGCTTGCAGCCCTTGACATTCTCCTGGTGAATTCAGTGATACCAAAAATGCTGGGGATCTTCTGGTTTAATGCCAGAGAAATCTCATTCAATGCCTGCTTGGTACAGATGTTCTGCATTCATTTCCTCTCGGCAATGGAGTCTACCATCCTTGTGGCCATGGCCTTTGATCGATACGTTGCTATTTGCAATCCCTTAAGACATGCATCCATTCTCACCAGCTCAATCGTAGCCAAAATAGGGCTGGTGGCTGTAATTCGAGCAGCAGCACTCATGGCCCCTGGGCCTTGCCTTATTACAAGATTGTCCTATTGTAGTAAAGCTATAGTGCTGTCCCATTCATACTGCTTACACCAGGATGTGATGAAGTTCTCCTGTGCTGATATTACTGTCAATGTCATTTTTGGACTCTGTGTCATGATTTCATCAATGGGATTGGACTCTCTGTTAATTTTCTTGTCGTACTTCCTGATTCTCAGGGCGGTTCTGAGACTTAGCTGGGAGGCGCGACTGAAGGTCTTCAGCACCTGTATCTCTCACCTCTGTGCAGTGCTGATCTTCTACATCCCCTTCATTGGCCTCTCCATGGTCCACAGGTTTGGGAAACGGTCTTCGCCGATCATCGCTATCGTCATGGCCAATGTCTACCTTCTGGTCCCTCCTGTGATGAACCCCATGGTGTACGGGATAAAAACCAAGCAAATTCGGCAAAGGATTATGAAGGCATTCCACCGGAATACAACCGGTCCTGAACTGTTTGATTAGCCACCGGTCTGTGAAGCGCATCAGAAATGAAGATGTTGTGCCTTCATAGAGAAGCAATGTTTCCTCACAATAATCAGTGTTTTTTCCTCAGGCATTCATTAATGTGTATGGTCAAGGTAACCTGCATTTCTTCAGTATGAAAGCATGAAGGCAGATTGTCTGTTCCTCAGACTTTAATTTGTGCCCACCAAAAATAAAAACTGCTTTCTTTCTGTATGCAGTTATTATTTATGCAGCCAAGACATAACCAGCAAAGATGGAATCAAGCAATACAAATTATTTTTCTGTCAGTAAAGTTCTTTTTTGATCTTCCTATGCTCATGTTCTTTTCCTCCTACATATCCCTCCTCATGTTGCTCTATTCCTCTATGTTCCCCGTATGTTCTTTTTTCTCTCCATATCCCTCTTGTTCCTTTTCTGCTGCTTATCCATGTTCCTCTTCTCTCCCTAAGTCCCCTTCATGTTCCCCATTTCCCCCTGTCTCTTTGACTTTCTTTCATTCCCTTGACCTGTTTCCCAATCTCTCACCAATCTCCCCCTCTCCATTTCTCCTCGTAATACTTATCATATCTACGATACCACCAGACTTATATAGTAGCCTATTAACATAACGGATTATGGCAGAATTAGACCACTTGGCCCATCCAGTTTTTCCAGTTATTCTTCTCTACACTGGGATATAGCCCAGCTGCAGGCTGCAGAAGCTTGACTTCTTGTAGGACGTGACCCCTTATTCATGTCAGTTGTTGTGGTCTTCCCTTCCTGAGTAGATCAGCATACAAGTTCCCAGTATTTAATTCAACACCCAGGCCCTTCACCCCTACTTGTGTCTTACTACAAATTGAAACAACTACCAAGGCTTAAAAGACCTACATCTAATGAGACTGTTGCCTGAACTTCTGGCCTCCCATATCCCCAAGTCCTTGTTGGATGATACCCATTGACAACCTCACAACCATGACCCAGTGTGTTCCTGGCTTCTCTCCGGCTACCCCTTCACCTATTACTACTTGTGCTTCTGAACCATTTTTTTTTTAGTTCACACCGTTTCATGGGTGACTTACAGCAGGTATTGCCTTGTCCCCAGAGGTCTTAGACTCTATAAGCCCTATTTACGAAACATTTTTCCCTTAGACACTGAACGGGAGCGAACGTTTAGCAAATTGCACCTGAGACAATGGAGCTGTGGGGTGACTTGCCCAACATCATAAGGAACATCAATGGGATTTCAGCCCTGGCTTCCCTGGTTCACAGCCCCACTCTCTCACTGCTAGGCCACTCCCGCACCTTCTTTCCTCAGGAGGGTGAAGGGTGGATTGTTTACAATACTGCAATCTCCTACCTTGTTCCTACAAGATTTATCTCTGTGTCAAGGGTAACCCTTTTATTGGAAGGGAAATGTTCCTTTTGGGCAGAAAAAAACAATGTATTAATTGGAGCTGGCTTCCTTTTCCACCTGTTCTATCCTCCTTGTGACCCCAGGGATCAGTCCTTTTGGTGGGAGGGGGAGGGGGCACGGAGGGGATAACCAGTATTTCTGGCCCAAGTGGTGAAGTGTTTTCCTTTGTTAGTGTGTAGCTTGCTGGCTGAAATGGTGCTGTGATGATGCTTCTTTGGGACAAAAGGAACAAGATGCAGAGCTGGGTGTTCAAAATAAAATAGTTTACCGATTGATTAAAAAATGTAATCAATGTCTATCTTGAATAAATAACTGAATATACTGCTGGATGTGTCTCGTGCTCTGACTCAGGTTCCTGGGTGATTCCTAATGCTCCTTTACTGAGTGTGTGAGAGGCCACATCTTTGGGGTAATCCTATTCTGTATATTTATAAAGGATCCCCTTTAGAACTAAACAGTCCACCAGTTGATCTGAAAGGGTTCCCAGCCTTTGCCTGTGTCTCAGGAGGAAAGATCCTGTGGAGGGTCTTCACTTCTGCTCTTCCTTCTCCTTTCTCATTTTTTTGGATCTCTCAGAAGGAAAGGTCTTGACTGACAAAGATCAAGCACACTGCCCAATCTCCAGATGAGAGGAGGGGTGACCAAAATACCTTCTCTCAACGAAAGAGATCGTTT
The DNA here is from genome assembly GCF_901001135.1 of Rhinatrema bivittatum. Lineage (NCBI taxonomy): Eukaryota > Metazoa > Chordata > Amphibia > Gymnophiona > Rhinatrematidae > Rhinatrema > Rhinatrema bivittatum. Next base: position 6,984,300 of record NC_042619.1, on the reverse strand, counting down.
TTACTAAAATATCCAAAACCTTGTGGGATGACACTGTCACTGAAGATCTTCTCTCTTCTAGAACGGTACTGGCAGCTCTTCAGTGACCTGACCTCTGGATCCGGAGAATAGCCTTCACCAGGAACACCAGGCTGTGACCCCTTCAAAACAATTCACAAAGAAGACAGAAATCTTGAAAAAAGTGTCTTTTTGTGGAGCATCCTTTTATTGGTATTTTCAAATAACAAGCCAAACTGCATAACAAATGGTCCCATGAAACAAGAAATACACCTTTGTGTTCTCCCCAAAGCTCCTCACCCCCTTCCATTGCCAACCTCCCGCTGCCCAACACCCAATGGCATTCAATTAAAATGAACAAAAAAATAAAATAAATACAAATTATAGGCTATATTAAGTAGTTCGCACTCGCAAACAAAGTCTTTTAGATGATTGGAGAATAATCTTCAAATCTTTCAGTAGCAATTCCACAAGGGTGCCTAAATATTATTATTAGCTGCTCTCTTCTTCATCAAGGATTCCAGCAGAGATCGGTGCTCCATCAGATATAAATCCAACATAATAGATCACCACTGATCAACAGTTGGACTGAAATCAGTTAACCAATTAGTTAAAATTGAATGTAGTGCAACAAGACATCCCTTCATAATAAGTATGGAGTCTGATGGCTTTACAAACTCGGGTCAATATGAGCCAAAAGGAAGAAAGGTAAAGACCACATTTAATAGCAGAAAAGAAATTCTTATTAGCCAACCAAAATGTTTGTATTACTGTTTAATCCCATAAACAATGCTTTAAGTTAGGTTTGGGTTGAGAACATTTAAGACAGCAATGGGAGTTAGCTATATACCTGCCATATAAGCCTTCTGTGGCCATAAGACAGTTGTATGCACATTTTTTACATGAATTTCCCAATGCACTGCCCCCATCGCTGCTTGTCCCACCTGATGGTCACAGTCATAGAGCTCATCCTCTGCAAGCAAGCACCAAGATCCTTCTCCCAGAGATTTTGCTGAGAATAAGTAGTATAGTGAGTAGAGTGCAAAACTTTATAAAATAATGATAGGGAGACCTTCAACCTGACAGACAGATGCATAAATCTTTGAAATGGGCCATTCATCAAACTTCTAAAATTGGTCACCGGCAGTGCCTTCATGTAACTGGCAATTTGTAAATACTGGAGAAAGTCTGATGTTTTAAGAGAAAGATGTTGACAACAATCGGAAAAAGAATGAACCTTCCCATCTGAAGATTAATAAATGAAAAAATATAAACCAACCCTGCCTTAGAAAACTGGAAGTAGTTTTCATTCCCCCAACTAGGCAGAAACTGAGGGTTGCCCCACAAAGGCAAAAACATAGAAACATAGAAACAGAAATAATGGCAGAAAAGAAGACCAAACGGCCCATCCAGTCTGTCCAGCAAGCTTTCACACTTTTTTTTCCTCATACTTATCTGTTACTCTTGGCTCTTAGTAACCTTTTGATTCTATTTTCCTTCCACCCCCACCATTAATGTAGAGAGCAGTGTTGGAACTGCATCAAGTGAAATATCTAGCTTAATTAGTTAGGGGTAGTAACTGCCGCAATAAGCAAGCTACTCCCACGCTTATTTGTTTAGCCATCCTGTTCAATTCAGTCCTTGTTGGTTGTCTGAATATAAATCCACTTTTCTTCATTCCCCCTGCCATTGAAGCAGTGAACTGCGCTGCATATGTATTTCAAGTGAAGTATTAGGCTTAATTGATGCAGGGTAGTAACCGCTGTAACAAGCAAGCTACACCCATGCTTATTTGTTTACCCAGACTATGTAATTCAGTCCTTGTTGGTTGTTGTCTATATATAAATCCACTTTTCTTCATTCCCCCTGCCATTGAAGCAGATAGCTAAGCTGGATATGCATTGAAAGAGAAGAATCAGGCTTATTTGGTTTGGGGTAGTAACCGCCGTAACAAGCAAGCTACTCCCCACTTTTTTTTTTCCACATTTCCTCTTGCATTGAAGCATAGAGCAATGTTGGAGTTGCATTAACCGTGTGTATGTTTATTGGATAAGGGTATTATCTCCAGGTAGTAGCCGTCATTCCCGCGAGCCACCCTCTCTTCATTCACATCCTCTAGACTTTATGGATCCACAGTGTTTATCCCATGCCCCTTTGAAGTCCTTCACAGTTCTGGTCTTCACCACTTCCTATGGAAGGGCATTCCAAGCATCCACACCCTCTCCGTGAAGAAATACTTCCTGACATTGGTTCTGAGTCTTCCTCCCTGGAGCTTCAAATCGTGACCCCTAGTTCTTCTGATTTTTTCCAACAGAAAAGGTTTGTCGTTATCTTTGGATCATTAAAACCTTTCAAGTATCTGAAAGTCTGTATCATATTACCTCTACTCCTCCTTTCCTCCATGGTGTACATATTTAGATTCTTCAATCTCTCTTCATAAGTCATTCGATGAAGACCATCCACCTTTTTGGTCGCCCTTCTCTGGACCGCCTCCATCCTGTCTCTGTCCCTTCAGAGATACGGTCTCCAGAACTGAGCACAGTACTCCAGGTGAGGCCTCACCAAGGACATGTACAAGGGGATAACCACTTCCCTTTTCTTACTCGATATTCCTCTCTCTATGCAGCCCAGCATTCTTCTGGCTTTAGCTATCACCTTGTCACATTATTTCGCTGACTTCAGATTGTTAGACACTATCACCCCAAGGTCTCTCTCCTGCACTGTGCACATCAGCTCTTCACCCCCCATCGAATACAGTTCTTTCAGATTTCCACACTCCATATGCATGACTCTGCACTTCTTGGCATTGAATCTCAGCTGCTATATCTTCAACCACTCTTCCAGCTTACTTAAATCCTGTTTCATTCTCTCCACTCTTTCCAGCATGTCCACTCTGTTGCAGATCTTAGTGTCATCCGCAAACAGACAAACCTTACCTTCTATCTCGTCCGCTATGTCGCTCACATAGATATTGAACAGGACCAGTCCCAACACCGATCCTTGCGGCATTTCGCTTAACACCACTTTCTCTTCAGAGTAAGTTCCATTTATCATCACACATTGTCGTCTATCCGTCAACCAGTTTGCAATCCAGGCCACCACCTTGGCACTTGTTCCTAAGCTTCTCATTTTATTCACCAGTCTCCTGTGCGGGACCATATCAAAAGCTTTGCTGAAGTCCAAGTAGATGACATTGAGCGCTCTTCCTGGATCCAATTCCTTGGTTACCCAGTCAAAAAAGTCAATCAGATTTGTCTGATAGGATCTTCCCCTGGCGAAGCCATGCTGGCTCTGGTCCAGCAATTCTCCCGACTGTAGATAGTTCACTATTCTTTCTTTCAACAGTGACTTCATTACTTTTCCCACCACAGAGGTGAGGCTAACCAATCTGTAGTTACCAGCCTCCTCTGTTCCCACTCTTGTGAAGTGGGACCACCATCGCTCTTCTCCAATCACTTGGCACCACTCCCGTTTCTAGGGATCTATTGAACAGCGAACCCCCAGCACATCTCTGAGGTCCCTCAGTAACCTGTGATGAACCTCATCAGGCCCCATGGCATTGTCCACTTTCAGTTTCCACAGCTCTTCCCATACATTCTCTACTGTAAATGGAGTTACATCTACTCCACTCCCCTCCAGTTTCTTGTTAACTAGCGACAGTCCTTCTCCAGGGTACTCTTTAGTGTACACAGAACTAAAGTATTCGTTTAATATTTCTGCCATTTCTTCGTCTCTCTCCACACATTGATCCTTTTCACCTTTCAATTTCACTATACCACTTTGGACTTTTCTCCTTTCTCTGATGTATCTGAAAAATGTTTTGTCACCTCTCTTTACCTCCTTGGCAATCCTTTCTTCCGCTTGACTTTTTGCTTTCTTGATTACTTTCTTCGTCTCCCTCAGTTCCACCAGATATTCTTTGGGATCCTTTATATTTCTTAAACACTGTTCTTTTAGCTTTTATTTTGTCAGCCACCTCCTTTTAGAACAGATAGGTTCATATTTCTCTTGCTTTTCTTTACCTTTCTAACATATAGATTAGTTGTCTATGTAATTGCTCCTTTTAGTTTGGCCCACTGTTGTTCCACCTCTCTCATTTTCTCTCAGTCTTCTAGTTCTCCCTCCAGGTACTTCCCAATTTCAACAAAGTCCGTCTCTTTGAACTGCAAAACTCGGGTCTTCGTGCGACTTCTCCATATCCTATTTGTGATATGAAACCATACCGTTTGATCACTGGTGCTGAGGTGGGCACCCACCAGGACATTAGAGACATTATCTCCATTAGTGAGCACTAAGTTGAGTATAGCTCCCTCTCTTGTGGGTTCCATTACCATTTGTTTGAACAAAGCCCCTTGCAGGGCATCCACTATTTCTTTACTATTGTTAGATTCTGCAGATGGGATTCTCCAGTCTACATCCAGCAGATTAAAGTCTTCAAAGATCACCACATCTCCCTTCTTTCCCATCTTTTGGATGTTGTCAGCCAGATCTCTGTCAAGGTCTTCCATTTGATTTGGAGGCCTGTAAACCACTCCAATAAAAATGGATGCCCCATCTTTTTTTAGGACGGCCCATAGTGCTTCTTCATTGCCCCATCTTCCTTGCAGCTCAGATGCTTGGATATTGTTTCTGACATAAAGAGCCACTCCTCCCCCTTTCCTATCCTCTCTGCCCTTCCTTAACAAGTTATAGCCCGGTATTGCCGTATCCCAATCATGAGCCCGGTATTATAAGTTATAGCCCGGTATTATAAGTATTATAAGTTATAGCCCGGTATTGCCGTATCCCAATCATATAAAGAGCAGGTAGTAAAATACTGCACGGAGCGGCAGTAGCCACAGAGGCATTCACGGAGCGGGATGCCAGTGGCCAGTGGTAGGTGTCCACCTTCATGGAGCGGAAGGATGTAGGGCTGTCATCTCCCAATTAAATAAAAAACAAAAACAAAAAACAAAACAGGGATGGGATCCATCAGGTCTAGAGGACACATATAAAGAGCAGGTAGTAAAATACTGCACGGAGCGGCAGTAGCCACAGAGGCATTCACGGAGCGGGATGCCAGTGGCCAGTGGTAGGTGTCCATATAAAGAGCAGGTAGTAAAATACTGCACAGAGCGGCAGTAGCCACAGAGGCATTCACGGAGCGGGATGCCAGTGGCCAGTGGTAGGTGTCCACCTTCACGGAGCGGAAGGATGGAGGGCTGTCATCTCCCAATTAAATAAATAATAAAAAAACCCAGGGATGGGATCCATCAGTTCTAGAGGACGCATATAAAGAGCAGGTAGTAAAACACTGCATGGAGCGGCAGTAGCCACAGAGGCATTAACGGAGCGGGATGCCAGTGGCCGGTGGTAGGTGTCCACCTTCACAGAGTAGAAGGATGAAGGGCATCCATCTCCCAATTAAAAAAAGAAAAGAAAAAAAGAAAAAAAAAACAGGGATGGGTTCATGGGCTTATAGGTATTACCAATTATTAGGCTTTTCAATATTTGATGATAGTTAATGTGACTTTCAAGGCATTCTTCACTTTCGGTGCATGTCCGGCATGACTCCTTGCTTCAATGACAGGGGAAAAGAAAAACTGATACTTCACACATTTCCAGCATTGCCCTCTGCTTCATGGCAGAGAGCTATGCTGCCGCTTACCCAACTAATCAAACTTAATATTTCACTTGGAAGCAGCTCCAGCACTGCTCTCTACATTAATGGTGGGGGTGAAAAGGGAATTAGAACATAAGGTTACTAAGAGCCAAGAGAAACAGTTAAGTATGAGAACAAATGTGTGAAGCTTGCTGGGCAGACTGGATGGACCGGTTGGTCTTCTTCTGCCGTCATTTCTATGTTTCTATGTTTCTATGTTTCTATGAGATTCTGTGAACCACGTCTCCATGACAGCAACAACGTCCAAGTCTGCCTCCACCATTAGGGCTTGCAGATCTGGGATTTTATTGCCCAAACTACGAGCATTTGTGCTCATAGCTTTCCAGCTTTTCTCGTTCAGGTTACTGCTGTTCCTGGACTCCTTTTGTGACTTTAGTTGAGTTTTGTTATTAATTTCACCCTTTCCCTTTGCAATTGTGCAAAGGAAAAGATTAGTGCCTCTGATGACAGAGTCATCTATCACAATGAGCTTTTTCCTTTGGTTTCTGATCTGGAATTTCTGTGTGCATTTGGTTTCTTTCTCTTTTCCGATAACACTTCAATCTATTTCTCAAGAACTTCTTCAGTATTTACAGGGAAGGCTTTTTGTTCTTGATGCACTTGATACAGTGTGTGTCTCCGCATCACAGGTCTCCGCATCCAGGACAGTCCCAAATGTCGCTGTAGAAAGTGTCAACCTTTCCTCATGGAATTTGTTAATAGAGAATGAGAAATATGAGAAGGTAAAACAACATTGTGTGTGTGAAGTAGATACATTATGTGATAAGGCTTCACAAATTCTTGTTCCATCTGCACCTTATAATTGTCAGAAGCAGACTGTGGGTTCATCCATTCCCTAAGTATCTGCAAAAGGCAAGCTATGTTGTAAAACCGAAGGTGTGCAAACCCTAACCCGCCATTATCTTTAGAAGTTGAGAGAACCGCAATCAGGCCTGTTTAAAATTCCAAAAGAACTGAGAGCACAGTTTTTGAAAGAGTAGGATATCCTTTCTCCATAAGTAAAAGGGAACCATGTGAAGCAAATACAATAATTTGGGCAGCAAGATCATTTTAACAAGCACCATATGACCCTGTGGTGATAATGGAAAATATATCCAACTATGACGTTTACGCTGGAAATCCTGTAGCAAAAATGTAATATCATATTGATACCAAGCGCTCAGAGTTGTATGTATTTTGACTCCTAGGTATTTACCCATATCTTTTGCCATTGTAAGGGGGAAGTTGGACCATAAGTTACATAAGTGTCCACCAATGTCCAGAGTCTCTGACTTGGACAAATTCAATTTTAAACCAGAGAAGGAACCAAATTTATAAATATGCTTTAACAGCAAAAGTAAAGTAGTCCTAACCTTGATTAACACCATCAAAATATCATCTGCAAAAAGTAGGGACTTTAACTCAGTGGAACCAAGACGTATCCCAGTAATGGCTGTATCCTGCATGATTGTAATTACCAAGGGTTCCTAAGTTAAAACAAATAAAAGCGGGGATAATGGGCAACCCTGTCGAGTTCCTCTCCCCAATGTAAACAATGAAAAGTCGGACCATTAACCCAGATAAAAGCCTGGGGAGATTTATATAACACTTGAACAGCAGACAGGAAGTCTCCCGCTAAGCCAAAAGCCTGTAGGGACATAAATAAATATTCCCAAGCCACCCTATTGAAGGCTTTTTCTGCATCAAAACTAACAAAGAGAGGATCTTCCACTCTCTGGGTATGACAAAGCTCCAAAGCCAATAATAAATGCCAAATGTTATTGTTAGGTTTCCTACCAAAAACAAAACCTGTCTATGAAGGAGAAATCAAATCCGGTAAAATATGTTTCAGCCTGTTGGCCAGAACCTTAGCATAAATCTTAACCTCATGATTCAACAGAGAGACAGACCTTTAGGAACCTGGATCTGTTAGGGGTGTGCATTCGTTTGCAACGTATTGGCAATCCGCAACGTATATGCCATATTCGTTGTATTCGTGGGGGTCACGAAACGTATGGCGAACCCCCACGAATACAATGTATCACTAATGAATAACCCCCCATCCTCCTGACCCCCCCAAGACTTGCCAAAAGTCCCTGATGGTCCAGCGTGGGTCCTGGAGCGATCTCCTGCACTCGGGCCGTCGGCTGCCGGTATTCAAAATGGTGCCGATAGCCTTTGCCCTTACTATGTCACAGGGGCTGAGCGGTAGACATAGACTCTAGTATAACCCAGTTAAGTATCATATAATTGAACAAAGAACAAAGTTCAAACGGAACGTGATCCCAAATCAACCTATAAAACAAAGAATTCAACCCAGCAGGGCCTCGAGACTTGTGCAGTTTCAGCTCATTTATTTATTTATTTATTTATTTATTTATTTACATCTTTTTACTATACCAACATTCAAGACGAAGATTCTTATCACACCGGTTTACATTTATAACATATGAAATCTCCTGCACAGAGATTACAGTTCAAATTGTCTACCTGGGAGGAAGATAACTGAGGCAGCGTCAGATCTGAAAAAAAATCAGTTTGGCAACTTAAATCTGGAGTCTCTTTAGCATATAAATCCCGATAAACATTGAACACCTCCCCAATTTCTACTGTAGTGTTAATTAAAGAGCCACTTAAAGCCCTAATGTTATTAACAAATTTAGATTGAGATGGAGGTTTTGTTAAGCGTGTTAGTAAGCGCCCTGGTTTATTTCCAAACTGGAACAATTTATGCTTATAAATAAACAGCACATCAGCAGCCTTCTGGTGGAGAAGATCATTCAGAACTACTTGGGCCTTGCGGAATCTCACCTTCCACTCTTCAGAACGACAGGTATTCCACTGGGTCTTATAATAACTTAGTTTCCTAACTAACTCCAAGATCTGTCTACTACGTTGTTTTTGCTTCTGAATTACAAACTGAATAATCTCGCCCCTCATCACCACCTTGGCCATAAAAGGTGGGTGTCTCTATACTGCTTATTAGTCTTCAACAAATATTGCCACTTTTCCCTCAAAAAGGGCTGAAAATCCCGTTCCTTACATAACCATTCCGGCAATCTCCACTTAAAGAGAGAAACAAACCCAAGACCACTTCCCATAGAACACAAAACTGGGCAATGATCTGATATCACTAAGTTCTCTATTGTTACTCTATTTACCTCATTAAAAAGAGATTCAGACAAAAGAAAATAATCAATTCTAGATTTAGAGGGGTGTGCTCTTGCGTAGTGTGTAAAAGCTCTCCCCTCAGGCTGGTGTATTCTCGAAATATCCAACAGTGAAAGAGATTGACAAAGAAAAGTAATACCCTTCCCAGGGCCCAAATGTGTAACATCAGAAGCAGAGCACCTGTCCAAAAGTGGATCATGAATACAATTAAAATCCCCATCCCTGACCTCAGGAGCAGATCCCAGGGCCAAAATATTTGTAACCAAGGCGGTGAATAAGAGGTGTGTGTTTCGATTAGGGGCATACATAGAAGCCAAGATAATAGGCTTACCAAAAAGCAAGCCCTTAACCATTACCACCCTACCTTCCCCATCTGTCCGTTGTTGTTCAAAACTAAAAGACACCCATTTATGAATTAGAATAATCACTCCACAATGTGGTGAAGAACCTGAAAAAAAGTAAAGCTGATTATAACCCCGCTTATGCCTCAATTTTTCATGTTCCTTGTCTGTCATATGGAATTCCTGTAAGAAAATATCACAAATTAATCGACGAATATGGGAAAATACCTTTTCATGCTTTATCGGAGAGCCCATCCCCGCAACATTCCAATTTACAAAAGTTGGTTGAGAGCTCATTGATCTATGGAAACAATAACAGCGCATCGAAGGATACACTTCTATAATCAATAGTAACATAGCCAAAGCCTATCCCAATCACCAAAGGTGTGTCCCCCAAAATACCAAAGGTATTCCCAGAAATAGCAAAAATCTCACTAACTTGAAAATACATAGGGGTAGATTTTCAAAGGGTTATGTGCGTAACTTACGCACGTAACCCCGAAAACCTGCCCCTACGCCCACCGAGCCTATTTTGCATAGGCTCGGTGGCGCACGCAAGCCCCAGGACACGCATATGTCCCGGGGCTTTGAAAAAGGGGCGGGGTTGTGGGCGTGGCTCCGATCCGGGGGCGGTCCGGGGCGGTCCCGAGTCCTCCGGCACAGCGGCTGTGCCAGCGCGTGCAAGTTACGCCTGCCTCAGGCAGGTGTAACTTAGAGAATAAAGGTGGGGGGGAGAATTAGGTAGAGCTGGGGGTTGGGTTAGATAGGGGAAGGTGGGGGGAGCAAAAGGAAAGCCATCGAGCCTCCGCTAGGGCTCGACGCACGCAAGGTGCACAAGTGTGCACCCCCTTGCATGCACCAACCCTGGATTTTATAACATGCGCGCAGTAGAAGGGGGCATTTTCTTTTGCGGGCACACAAAAAGAATTTATTAATTGGAGCTGGCTTCCTTTGCCATCATAAGAACATAAGAAATTGCCAGGCTGGGTCAGACCAAGGGTCCATCAAGCCCAGCATCCTGTTTCCAACAGAGGCCAAATCAGGCCACAAGAACCTGGCAATTATCCTACTTGTGACCCCAGGAACGAACCCTTTCTTGGGAGAGGGGGGAATAGTGTTTCTGGCCTAAGTGTTTTTCTTTCTTAGTGTGTAGCTTGCTGGCTGAAATGGTGCTGTGATGATGCTTCTTTGGGACAAAAGGAACAAGATGCAGAGCTGGGTGTTCAAAATAAAATAGTTTACTGATTGATTAAAAAATGTAATCAATGTCTATCTTGAATAAATAACTGAATATACTGCTGGATGTGTCTCGTGCTCTGGGTATATCTGCTGACTCAGGGTCCTGGGTGATTCCTAATGCTCCTTCACTGTGTGTGTGAGAGGCCCGGTCTCTGGGGTGAATCTATTCTGCACGCAGTCCCCTTTAGTGGGAAAAGTTGGTGGAATCAGAAGTGGGATTAGGTGAAGGGAGACAACAACGCACATATTTCAACTTTTTGTAAAGTGTGTGCATTGTTTTTCAGGGAAAAGCTACCCTCAGAGCAGCGGATGCAAATCTTTCTGGATGCTTTTACTTTCGGGAGTTCTGAAAGGGGAAAGTGCGTTCCCACTTCCCAAAATCCAGGGGAAAAGTAATCATGGACTACACACCTACCCGCATAGTTTTCAAAGTTTTCAAAGATCACCAAATACTAGGGATGTGAATCGTTTTTCAACGATTAAAATTATCGTCCGATAATGTTTATATCGTCTTAAATCGTTATAGAACACGATACAATAGAAATTCTAACGATTTATCGTTAAAAATCGTTAAATCGTGTTAGTGCGCACTAACTCGAGTTAGTGCGCACTAACTCCCCGTTAGTGCGCACTAACTCGATTTAGTGCGCACTAACTGAAAATGATACAAATAAACACTTTCCAGGTCACTGAAGGTCAGTTAGGAATGAATATGTGTTCCTATTGGCTGGCTGCCCTCTTATCTATTGATGTTACCAAGGTTACCACTGAGGTGATGGTTGGGGGGATGGGAAATGGAACTGGAAACTAACGAACACCAACAGAAAATGAAACAAAGTGTTCACACTTCCCAGGTCAGTAAAGGTCACTTAGGAATGAATATGTATGTATGTATTCCTATTGGCTGGCTGTGCTCTTATCTATTGATGTTACCAAGGCTAATACTGAGGTAATGGTTGGGGGGATGTGAAATGGAAACAGTTGGAAGCTTGACAAAAAAAGTAATGTAATGATCAGCACTCACGTGACTAGAACTTGTTTGTTTATTATTTTTGTTAGCAGGCACCTGAAATGCTAGTGCATGTTGAATTTGCCAATCACTGTGCATTTTAGAAAGGTGGTCCTGGCTGGAACTGTACACAGTTCAAATATATGTAATTGATTGTTGGTAAGTGTATTTTTTAAGTAGCCACACTGGCACAAGTATGTTTACTTTTCCTCCTACTTAACTCACTAGCTCAGCTTTGTAAGAAGGGCTTCTCTGCTTGTGTGTTGTTTTTGTTTGGTGTGAGGAGAGCAGAAACATCAGATCTTTATTCAATCTACTACAGTCATCTCTTACAGTGCCCTATCCCTATTAATACCAGGAGTGTTGTGATCTTCCTGCACACAGTGCCCTAACCCTGATACCAGTCTGAGACAGCTCCCTCCCTGCATTACTAGTGAGAGGCTGGCTTCACAGACAGGGGGGAGCTGCCTGACCCTCACTCCTGACTTCCCCCATGTCCCAGCTAGTGAATGGTGTGTGGGTGAGGGGGGGGGGGGGAGGATGGTGAAGTCTGAGACAGCTCCCTCCCTGCATTACTAGTGAGAGGCTGGCTTCACAGACAGGGGGGAGCTGCCTGACCCTCACTCCTGACTTCCCCCATGTCCCAGCTAGTGAATGGTGTGTGGGTGAGGGGGGGGGGGGGAGGATGGTGAAGTCTGAGACAGCTCCCTCCCTGCATTACTAGTGAGAGGCTGGCTTCACAGACAGGGGGGAGCTGCCTGACCCTCACTCCTGACTTCCCCCATGTCCCAGCTAGTGAATGGTGTGTGGGTGAGGGGGGGGGGGAGGATGGTGAAGTCTGAGACAGCTCCCTCCCTGCATTACTAGTGAGAGGCTGGCTTCACAGACAGGGGGGAGCTGCCTGACCCTCACTCCTGACTTCCCCCATGTCCCAGCTAGTGAATGGTGTGTGGGTGAGGGGGGGGAGGATGGTGAAGTCTGAGACAGCTCCCTCCCTGCATTACTAGTGAGAGGCTGGCTTCACAGACAGGGGGGAGCTGCCTGACCCTCACTCCTCCGGGGTATTGTGATCTTCCTGCACACAGTGCCCTATCCCTGATACCAGGGGTGTTGTGATCTTCCTGCATGCAGTGCCCTATCCCTATTAATACCAGGAGTGTTGTGATCTTCCTGCATGCAGTGCCCTATCCCTATTAATACCAGGAGTGTTGTGATCTTCCTGCAAGCAGTGCCCTATCCCTGATACCGGGATGTGTGCAAGAAGATCACAACACCCCCGGTATCAGGAATAGGGCACTGTGTGCAGGAAGATCACAACACCCCCAGTATCAGGAATAGGGCACTGTGTGCAGGAAGATCACAACACCCCTGGTATTAGGGATAGGGCACTGTGTGCAGGAAGATCACAACACTCCTGGTATTAATAGGGATAGGGCACTGTGTGCAGGAAGATCACAATACCCCTGGTATCAGGGTTAGGGCACAAGTTCTAGTCACATTGACTGATCACATTACTTGTTTTGTCAAGCTACCAACTGTTTCCATTTCCCATCCCCCATATACTGTCAGTAGGAAACTTGGTAACATGAATAAATAAGAGGGCAGCCAATAGGAATACATATTCATTCCTAAACTGACCTTAACTGACCTGAAAAGTGTCAAATTGTATCATTTTCAGTTAGTGCGCACTAACTCCCAGTTAGTGCGCACTAACTCCCGTTAGTGCGCACTAACTCGAGTTAGTGCGCACTAATCGGAAAAAACGATTTTTAACGATTTTTTAACTAAAAAATCGTGCCTAAGACGATTTTCTTGCCCTGCCACACGATTTCTATCGTTAAGACGATATGGAAAACGATTCACATCCCTACCAAATACTTGTATCCAGTCTTCAATCAATAGAACTAAATTCAACAGTACTCATTTGGTTTAAAAGTTACTTATCGAACTGAACTTATCAGATCAATATTAGTTCACATTCCTCTGCTCCATACAAAATCGATTCTGGTGTCCCCTAAGGATCTTCATTATCACCTATCCTTGTTAACATTTACCTAATTTCATTATGTCACATTCTTTCAGCTTTGGATGTCCAATTCAAAATATATGCCGATGACATACAATTTTTTGTACCTTATAAAACCTCTTGGACAGAAACTCTATCCACTGTAGCCTTATACGTAAATATTATAGATAAATGGCTATCTCATAGCCGCTTAAAACTAAATCTAAAAAAAAACCGGAAATTCTATTCCTTAGCTCAATTACTGACCCATCCAACAGTTCACATCTGCTATTAAACTGTATTTCTATACCTATTCTTACAAAAGCCCGTAATTTAGGAGTTTTACTAAACTCCGACTTGTCATTATCTCAGCACATTTCCTTAACAGTTAGAAATTCCTTTTACAAATTACATCTCTTAAAACGCCTACGTCCACTTCTATTGGGATTTCTGTTCTGTTCTTCAATCTTTAATTTTTTTCAGGACTTGACTACTATAATGGCCTTTACCTGGGACTACCTGACTCGACAATCAAGCCTTTACAATTGATGCAAAATTCAGCTGCCCGTGTCCTAACTGGTTCCCCTATCAAAAACCACATTTCCCCCACATTATGCACTCTGCATTGGCTGCCTATTAAATTTAAAATACAGTATAAAATCCTGACCATTGTACATTCACTATTACATAATCCATCCCCAATCTGGCTTTGCACCATTCTTCGAATCTACAAACCATCCAGACATTTAAGGTCTTTGGACAAAAACCTATTAGACATTCCATCAATACGCCTATCACGTTTAAATATTACAAGAAATTGAGCATTCTCAATAGCTGGTCCACAATTAATGAACTCATTACCTACACGCTTCGTCAAATTTCAAATCCAAAAGAATTTAAGACATCTTTTCTCAAAAGCATTTGTCATCTCAGATACAGATCTTTCATAAACTCACCACATCCATCATTTTCCATTTTGTACTCCAAATCCAGGTGAAACTGATTTTCTTTTCTTGTCTCTTGTTTGTAAAGTTAGATATTTATTTTAAAACATTTGTTTTATAATTTTAAATAATTTTTAATATAATTTTATGATTGTACTGTTCTATTTTTTCATTTTTGTTTGCTTATGTATATTGTTCACCGTTTTGATCAATATTTTATTGTTAGGCGTATATATAAATAATTTAAAATAAATAAATAAATAAATAAAGTTATCCCCCCAATAGAAATATTTGCTGATGGAACAAAACTGGAAGAAGTAACAGAGTATGACTATCTGGGTCGATCTCAGGTGATGGGAAATGTTTAACCAGAGTGAATAGAAGGAAGGGGAAGGAGAAAGCTGATTTTTGGACCATAAGGAGTTTCTTAGGAGGATCATGGATTTAAAGGTAAGGAAAAGGCAACTGAGTGCCAACATCTTCTCAGTGGTAGCATCAGTGATGGATTTAGGATTTTGCCACCCTTATGCACTTTCACCACACTTCCACCTCACCCCTCATCCCATGGAGAAGGTAGAACGGAGCAGAAGGACTAAGGCACAGCATTCTCTGCTTCGAGCTCACCTCCTCCCCTGATGTCCCTGAATGACAGGAGGAGAGGGGCTGGATTAGGGAGCAGCGATGGCTTTTCCTTGTTCCCTGCTGTCTGCTCTGGCCTCAACCCTCTCCTCCTGTTCTCTGCACCGTTTTTCTTTGCCCTGTCACTTCTAGCCTCACCCTTCCTCTCCTATTCTCTGCACTAGGAGGGGAGAGGTTGGAGCAGGAAGGAGAAAGCTGTTCTCTGCTGATTGAGATGCAACACAGTTGAGAGGCAGCAAATCTTCAACTGGCCTGCTGCCCCCCACCCCAGAATTTTGCCACACTAAGCACAGGCCTTCGTATGATAAGGAAGTGAAACATGGATGTGTAGTAGAAAAACTGAAATACAATGCTTTATCTCTCTTTTTCCCAGGGAAGGAAATGGTCACTGAACACCTACTGTCTTTAATTCCCTTACCTGCCAAGTAAGTACCGTGAAAAGAATTGTTGAGTCTATAAGGTGAGAAATTAATGCATCCCAGTGGGGCTATGAAGGGATGTTATATATCACCGCTGCCTGATCAGGCTCTATCTGCAATTTCGGTTACAGCTCTAGTTCCTTGCAAGTTAAGATCTCGCCCATTCTCTGGCCTGGGCAGGATTTGGTGAGTTGGCGGAGTGCACTGAATAAACAAATCCTTACCTTTCAATAACAAAAACCTGATTTTAGCTGGGTACATCTTTTAAATATCCATTTCTTTTCCCCTCTATCCAAGATCCTTTCCGTGCTTTGAAGTTAATTTTTTGCCCTAAGTTTTTCAGCCGTTTTTTCTCCAGAGCTTATCAACCTCTTTATCCTCGTATTTCCTCTCTTAATATAAATATGTCTTGCTCTTTTTTTTAGCTCCTTTTAGCCCACTGTTTTTCCAATTCACCTACTTCGACCAACCCTGCCAGCACCTCCTTAAGGCACTTCCCCATCCCTCTAAAGCCAGGGTTTTTGAAATCCAGGACTTGCACTGCTCGAGTGACTCCTCTCTGCCTTGGGCTTTCATCTCAGGCCACACCGGCTGCAGAGCACTGGCGCTCAGGTGAGCTCCTTCCTGGACATTGCTGAAGCTTTCTGCATCCGTAAGTACTAGGTCCGGTATCGCAGCGCTAGAAAATGCTCTGCAATTGCTTTATTTATTTAAATTACCATTTCTTTTTATTATAACTCTATGTTAATCTGATTTTTATTAAAGCCAATTACTTTGCCAACTGAGAGTGAGACAGGTTTTGCTGTATCAGTCTGGGTGGGCGCAGTCGTTAGATTGTGCAGTAATTAGCAGGAATGGCCTTTGCCACTCTTAGCTCCTGGCATCATCAGAGATCTAGCAGCATTTACACAGTAATGCAGCGTTTCCCACCCAGGGTGCTCGGGATGTGACTCACCGTGAGTGCTGGGAGGAGCAGCAGCAGTGGAGGAGCTCTGGCAGCCACACGCAGGAGGCAAAGTAACTAACTTAGGGACTATTTTATTAAGGCTTTTCTCCCATTCTATGTCTTTGGAAAAATGCTTAGTAAATGAGTACCCAAAAACTAAGTCTATTCCATGTTACCATTTTAATGGCAGTGGCTATTCTCTAGGTGAACTTAATAGCAGGTAATGGACTTCTCCTCCAAGAACTTATCCAATCCTTTTTTAAACACAGCTATACTAACTGCTCTAACCACATCCTCTGGCAACAAATTCCAGAGTTTAATTGTGCGTTGAGTAAAAAAGAACTTTCTCCGATTAGTTTTAAATGTGCTACTTGCTAACTTCATGGAGTGCCCCCTAGTCTTTCTACTATCCGAAAGAGTAAATAACCGATTCACATTTACCCGTTCTAGACCTCTCATGATTTTAAACACCTCTATCATATCCCCCCTCAGCCATCTCTTCTCCAAGCTGAAAAGTCCTAACCTCTTTAGTCTTTCCTCATAGGGGAGCTGTTCCATTCCCCTTATCATTTTGGTAGCCCTTCTCTGTACCTTCTCCATCGCAATTATATCTTTTTTGAGATGCGGCGACCTGAATTGTACACAGTATTCAAGGTACGGTCTCACCATGGAGTGATACAGAGGCAATGTGACATTTTCTGTTTTATTCACCATTCCCTTTCTAATAATTCCTAACATTTTATTTATTTATTTATTATTTATTTATTTAACATTTCTTTTATACCGATATCCGTTCGCACATCGTATCGGTTCACAGTGAACAAAAAACCATTGGGCAGTGCCCGTACATGTAACAGATAACATAATATAATATGATGAACTAGGCAACATATAAATAATTTATGGGAGGAGCACTTACATATAACAGGCATCAATGGGTAGATGCTATGGAATATAACTATAACTATATACATTTTGTTTGCTTTTTTGACTGCCGCAGCACACTGAGCTTTCAAAGTATTATCCACTATGACGCCTAGATCTTTTTCCTGGGTAGTAGCTCCTTATATGGAACCTAATGTCCTGTAACTATAGCATGGGTTATTTTTTCCTATAAGCATCACCTTGCTCGGCGCATGCAGGGTTTTTTCTAAGGGTTACGTGCATATCTTATGCGCGTAACCCTTTTAAAATTCGGCCCTAAGTCTATGTCATCATTCACTGCTATACATTCTAATTCTCCCATCTTACTTCTTAGACTTCTGGCATTAGCATACAAACATTTCAAACTGTGTTTTTTGTTTGTATTTTCATTCTGCTTTTTAATTGATAGGGATAAATTGGAATTTTTTTAGCTCAGGTGTGTTTTTAATTACAGGCACTTAGACTAATTTCTTATTATTGAAACCTCACTGTTGTGATGCCCCAATTCTAGTGCATCATTAGTATCCTTTGAAGATACCTCCCTCCGAATCATGCGCTGCTGAGCGACTGTCGGCTTTCCCCTTTGTTCTAATATAAAAGCTGCACTATCACCTTTTTAAAGGTTAGCGTCAGCAGCCTTGTTCCACCCTGGTTAAGGTGGAGCCCATCCCTTCGGAAGAGACTCCCCCTTCCCCAAAAGGTTCCCCAGTTCCTAACATCATCGTCTCATCCACGCATTGAGACTCCGGAGCTCTGCCTGCCTCTGGTGACCTGCGCGTGGAACAGGGAGCATTTCAGAGAATGCTACCCTGGAGGTTCTGGGTTTCAGTTTTCTGCCTAAATTTGGCTTCCAGAACCTCCCTCCCACATTTTCCTATGTCACTGGTGCCCACATGTACCACGACAGCCGGCTCCTCCCCAGCATTGTCTAAAATCTTATCTAGGTGACGCATGAGGTCCGCCACCTTCGCACCAGGTAGGCATGTTACCAGGTGATCCTCACGCCCACCAGCCACCCAGCTATCTACATTCCTAATAATCGAATCACCAACTATGATGGCCGACCTAACCCTTCCCTCCTGGGCAGTAGGCCTTGGGGAGATATCCTCAGTGCGAAAGGACAATGCATCACCTGGAGAGCAGGTCCTTGCTACAGGATCCTTTCCTGCTACACCTGGTTGATGCTCTCCGATCATGAGACCTTCTTCCTCCAAGGCAGCACCAGGGCTGCCAGTCTGAAGTTGGGACATGGCTACTATGTCTCTTAAGGTCTCATCTATATACCTCTCTGTCTGCCTCAGCTCCTCCAGGTCTGCCACTCTTGCTTCCAGAGATCGGACTCGTTCTCTGAGAGCCAGGAGCTCTTTGCATCGCATGCACATGTACAATTTCTCACCGGTGGGTAAAAAATCATACATGTGACACTCGATGCAAAAGACTGGGAAGCCCCCCTCTTGCTGCTGGGCTGCTGCCTTCATCTCAATTTTGTTCAGTTCCTAGTTAAGTTTTAGGTTGCTATGGGAGTAGGAATGTGTCTAATTAATGTCCTTTAAATGTATTAGTGAATTCGCTATATGTCTGGTAGTGGCCTAAACGGGAATGAAGAAACTCTCATTAAGGTGTGGGGAATTTGTGAAGTGAAGTTATACGTCTGATTTTTTTTTTAGTGTGAAACTGGCACCTGCCTATTAATTAAAAGATGAGCTAAGGGTGGGTGGGAGGGTTGGGAAATACAAACACACTAACTTCTGTTTATTAGCTAACTTACTGAATATTAAAAGCACAAACACACAAACACACTAAATAATATAAAATTTCCGAAGCAAAACTTACTGATTCCTTTTAGCCACCAGCAAGATGATCCTCTCCTCTCAGTGATGTAATGCTAGCTAACTCTGGCTGACCAACTTTAAGATAGCTGGGTATATTAGATGGCACAGCCACATCATGGAATATATTGGCTAAGTTAGCCTTAAGTTTATCTGCTAACATGCCGAGTCACACAGCAGCTGAATATGAACCTCCATGAAGTTAATAAGTAGTACATTTACAAGAAACTGGAGAAAATTCTTTTTCACTAACTCACAATTATGCTCTGGAATTCATAGCCAGAGAATGAACATAAGAACATAAGAAATTGCCATGCTGGGTCAGACCAAGGGTCCATCAAGCCCAGCATCCTGTTTCCAACAGAGGCCAAACCAGGCCACAAGAACCTGGCAAGTACCCAAACACTAAGAATATCCCATACTACTGATGCAATTAATAGCAGTGGCCATTCCCTAAGTAAACTTGATTAATAGCTGTTAATGGACTTCTCCTCCAAGAACTTATCCAAACCTTTTTTGAACCCAGCTACACTAAGGGGTAGATTTTCAGAGCCCTGCTCGCCTAAATCCGCCCAAAACCGGGCGGATTTAGGCGAGCAGGGCCCTGCGCGCCGGGAAGCCTATTTTACATAGGCCTACCGGCGCGCGCAGAACCCCGGGACTCGCGTACGTCCCGGGGTTTTCGGAGGGGGGGCGTGTCGGGGGCGTGTCGGGGGGCGGGCCCGGTCGACGCGGCGTTTCGGGGGCGTGTCGGCCGCGTTTTGGGGGGCGGGTACGGGGCGTGGCTACGGCCCGGGGGCGTGGCCGCGCCCTCCGTACCCGCCCCCAGGTCGCGGCCCGGCGCGCAGCAGGCCCGCTGGCGCGCGGGGATTTACGTCTCCCTCCGGGAGGCGTAAATCCCCCGACAAAGGTAAGGGGGGGGTGTAGACAGGGCCGGGTGGGTGGGTTAGGTAGGGGAAGGGAGGGTAAGGTGAGGGGAGGGCAAAGGAAAGTTCCCTCCGAGGCCGCTCCGATTTCGGAGCGGCCTTGGAGGGAACGGGGGGAGGCAGCGCGGCTCGGCGCGCGCAGGCTATACAAAATCGATAGCCTTGCGCGCGCCGATCCAGGATTTTAGTGGATACGCGCGGCTCCGCGCGTATCTACTAAAATCCAGCGTACTTTTGCTTGAGTCTGATGCGCAAGCAAAAGTAGGCTGTTCGCGCGCCTCTTAAAATCTACCCCTAACTGCCCTAACCACATCCTCTGGCAACAAATTCCAGAGCTTGTGGTGAAGATAGTGTAGTTGGATTTAAAAAAAGGTTTGCAGAAGTTCCTATAGGAGAAGTCCTTAAACCATTATTAATCAGATAGACTGGGGAAAGCCATTACTTATCCCTAGTATTAGCTGCTTGGGATTTATCTGCTCTTAGGGATCTTGCCAGATACTTGTAACCTGGATTGGTGACTGTTGGAAACAGACCTTTGGGCAGGATCAGTGCAGCCTTTGGGCAGAATAAGAACAAAAGAAATTGCCATTCTGAGTCAGACCAAGGGTCCATCAAGCCCAGCATCCTGTTTCCAACAGTGGCCAATCCAGGCCATAAGAACCTGGCAAGTACCCAAACACTAAGAAGATCCCATGCTACTGATGCAATTAATAGCAGTGGCTATTCCCACAGGGTCTGATTTTAAAAAGCATTTACATGCATAAAACTGGGTTTTACGCATGTAAATGCACTTTACTCGAGTAAGTGGGCTTTTGAAAATTGCTACAATATATGCCATTGAATCGTCCATAGGATTTATTCGCATAAGTGCACTTTACGTGAGTAAATGGCTTTTGAAAATTGCTACAATAGTAGTTACATTTATGCACGTAACTCCTTTGAAAATTACCCCCTAAGTAAACTTGATTAATAGCAGGTAATGGACTTCTCCAAGAACTTATCCAAACCTTTTTTAAACACAGCTATACTAACTGCACTAACCACATCCTCTGGCAACAAATTCCAGAGCTTTATTGTGCGTTGAGTGAAAAAGAACTTTCTCCGATTAGTCTTAAATGTGCTATTTGCTAACTTCATGGAATGCCCCCTAGTCCTTCTATTATCCAAAAGTGTAAATAACCGAGTCACATCTACTTGTTCAAGACCTCTCATGATTTTAAACACCTCTATCATATCCCCCCTCAGTCGTCTTTTCTCCAAGCTGAAAAGTCCTAACCTCTTTAGTCTTTCCTCATAGGGGAGCTGTTCCATTCCCCTTATCATTTTGGTTGCCCTTCTCTGTACCTTCTCCATCGCAATTATATCTTTTTTGAGATGCGGCGATCATAATTGTACACAGTATTCAAGGTGCAGTCTCACCATGGAGAGATACAGAGGCATTATGACATTTTCAGTTTTATTCACCATTCCCTTTCTAATAATTCCTAACATTCTGTTTGCTTTTTTGACTGCCGCAGCACACTGAGCAGTCTCCTAATTATACATATATCAAATTAATTTTGAAACTCAGTTTAACAACCATTGAATTATTATTTTTTATTAGATCTTTGTGGGGAGGTGAATTCCAGCCATGCTGGGCAGATTGGATGGGCCTATTGGTCTTCTCCTGCCATCATTTCTATGTTTCTCTGTTTCTATTAGAATGTCGAGCTGTGAGTCAGAAATCAATAAACAGCGGTGCAATGTTATTGCACCGCTGTTTATTGAAACCGATATGATATGATTGGTATCATGAGTGTCGGTATAAAAAAGCCCTAAATAAATAAATAAATCCTTAGATGTGAATGCTTGACTGGCTAAGATTTTAGCTGGATAAATGGTAGGCTAACAGTCTGCATAACAATGCACCACTACATAGCTGGATAAGTCATCCTTCTGGGTTAGACCTCCTCAATTGCAAGTCTAAACAGACGGATAAGACTTACCCATCATGGTAGCGATTTATCTGGGGATATTAAACTGGATTGCCATGCAGGTGAAGATCTGTCAAACTTAGATAAATAGTTATAGTTTTTTTTTATCTGGCTTTCCAGGTCAACCAAATAAAGTTAAGATCATTTTGTGCAAAAGAAATCAATATTTTTCAATGTGAAATTGTATCTCGACCAAACATCATATGAAACCACCTATCTTGCTGCTAATTGATCATGTTAATAATATTGGTTTTTTAATTGTAGGCAATGAAGATATTTTGACACACTATGTCAGTGCTAAACACAACCTTCAACTCGAGTCTCACCATGTTCATCCTGATTGGCATCCCTGGCCTGGAAGATGCCCAC
Source organism: Rhinatrema bivittatum (assembly GCF_901001135.1). Taxonomy (NCBI): domain Eukaryota; kingdom Metazoa; phylum Chordata; class Amphibia; order Gymnophiona; family Rhinatrematidae; genus Rhinatrema; species Rhinatrema bivittatum. Next base: position 6,961,928 of record NC_042619.1, on the reverse strand, counting down.
TTCTGGATCGCCTTCTTACTGTGTTTTGTGTATCTCATGGCAATCATGGGGAACTGCACCATTGTATTCATCATAAAAATGGAGTCTAGCCTCCATGAGCCCATGTACTTTTTCCTTGCCATGCTTGCAGCCCTCGACATTCTTGTGGTGAATTCAGTGATACCAAAAATGCTGGGGATCTTCTGGTTTGATGCCAGAGAAATCTCATTCAATGCCTGCCTGGTACAGATGTTCTGCATTCACTCTGTCTCGGCCATGGAGTCCACCATCCTTGTGGCCATGGCCTTTGATCGATACGTTGCCATCTGCAATCCCCTGAGACATAAATCCATTCTTACCAGCTCAATCGTAGCCAAAATAGGGCTGGTGGCTGTAATCCGAGGGGCAGCCCTCATGGCCCCCTTGCCCTGCCTCATTAAAAGACTACCCTACTGCAGAGCCACTGTGCTATCCTACTCTTACTGCTTACACCAGGATGTGATGAAGTTCTCCTGTGCTGATATCAGTGTCAATATCATCTATGGCCTCATTGTCATTATTTCAGCGATGGGATTGGACTCTCTGTTAATTTTCTTGTCGTACTTCCTGATTCTCAGGGCGGTTCTGAGACTCAGCTGGGAGGCGCGACTGAAGGCCTTCAGCACCTGTATCTCTCACCTCTGTGCGGTGCTGATCTTCTACATCCCCTTCATTGGCCTCTCCATGGTGCACAGGTTTGGGAAACGGTCTGCCCCCATCATTGCTATCGTCATGGCCAATGTCTACCTTCTGGTCCCTCCTGTGCTGAACCCCATGGTGTACGGGATAAAAACCAAGCAAATTCGGCAAAGGATTATAAAGGCATTTCACAGGAATGCTACCAGACCTGAACTGTTTGATTAGCCACCGGTCTGTGAAGCGCATCAGAAATAAAGAAGTTGTACTTTCATAGAGATGTAATGGGGCCAATTTTCAAAGTATTGAGGCTGCAAATATTTGTAGTTAATCTCCTAAATTGGCCTTTTTTTTAAATTTCCTAGGGCTCAGTGCCTAAGTTTCATTAGGGCCCTAAATTTAGGATCCTGAAAAGTGGAGGTTACGGGGAGTTACGGGAGTGGAGTTAGGTGGGGAAACAAAGTTAGGTGCTTAGCATGGATTTTCAGAACTAGAATCCTAAATCAAGGCACATAAATAGCAGGAACCTAAAACTAGGAGCCTAACTTTTAGGACCCTAAATTTTTGTGAATTTGCAGCTGAAAACTTAGGATTCTAATTTAGAGGCCTACATTTGGGAGCTTAGCTTTTTCTGAATATCTGTCCCCAATGCTTCCTCACAATAAAAGTCATTTATTGAAAGAGAGAAGTGCTTTTTCCTTAGAGACCTGCATGAGTTCCTCCGTATGCTTTGCTTCAGATTGAAATTGAGCCTTATCAGGAAGGCAAGACTTTCTTTAATGGATGTGGTAGAAGAGAAAACTGCTTTCTTCCTGTACGTAACCCCTGTGATGGCGGAACCTGGAGAGTCATCCCAGAGGCCACATCTCAATTACGGTTTCAAGCAGTCCCATTCAGATGGTTGAAAGGTTTCCTGAGTGGGGGTGGGATTGTAGGTGGGGGTAAAGAATACATTCAATGCCCTTGCATTACTGCTATTAATTACCAGTTCACCATCCTTGTAGACAGAAATGGATGATAACAGCACAGATGAGTGTTGAAGTCATTAAGCAAGCAAACACAATGAAGGCTTTGGTGGTTTTCCAGCACTACTTTTACTGTTTGATTTAGTTTTAGATGATCCAAGTGATTTTAAATACATTTGTGACTTCTTTAAAGTCATTTAATTTAAGATGTTAAAGCCGATTGTTTTAGTCGTTAAGTTGTTTCTTTCCCTTCCATTGCTATAGGCCAAGTATATTTATTTATTTATTTATTTAAAGCTTTATATACCGGTATTCGTAGGTACATCATATCGGTTTTACATGGAACTTAACGTATTCCATGGAACATAGAGGGGTTAACGAGAAAAGATTAGGACTATTTGGAACAACATAATAGGAGACAAAATATAAAATGGAAATTTTCGCAGAGCGTAACAATATATTAATAAAAAGCATGGAACATTCAATAACAACATAAGTAAAAGTGGCTTACAGGGAGCCACTGATGTTTTAATTTAATTAGGTGGGGAAGCAAAGGTTGTGGGTATTTATCAAGGGGGAATTGCAGGAGATATATTTTACAGGTTAAGCTTAACAGCAGAGGGATGGTGTTGGGAGGTCATTAAGGTAGGGGGGACCGTAAGGGGTAACTCCTTATGTGGGGGAGTTGAAAGGGTGTGAGGTAGGGAAAAGCTCGCTAATCCGGGAATGTCCTGTTTAAAGAGCCAGGTCTTCAGTTTTTTTGTTTTAATTTCTGGGTGCATTGTTCTTGTCCGTAGGTCAGGGGGCATGGAATTCCAGATGGTAGGTCAGCAGTCGATAATGCTCGTTCTTTAGTAGCATTGAGGTGTGTAGTCTTAGGAGAGGGAGTATGAAGAGTTCTTTGTAGGCTGATCTAGTGGGGTCAATTGGAAGCATAGTGTCGGAGGGAATCGTTTAGCCAGTGGGTTATTACTATTGTGCAGCGTTTTTGTGAATGATTGAGAGAATTTTATAGAGAATCTGAAGGAAATTGGGAGCCAGTGGAGGTCTTTAAGGATCGGGGTGATATGCTCATATTTTATGGGAGTTTAGAATTCTAGCAGAGGCATTTTGCAGCATTTGAAGAGGTCTAATGGTGGTAGCGGGGAGGCTGAGGAGTAGGGAATTGCAGCAGTCAATTTTAGAGAAAAAATGGTAGCCTGAAGGACAGTACGGAAATCATTAAAATGAAGGAGGGGATCTTAGTTTTTTGAGGACGATGTATTTATGAAGTAACACTCTTTTATGGTTTGAGTTAATGAATTTTTTTAGGTTTAGATGGTTTGTCAATGGTGACGCCCAAGGTCACGTACATGTTGCAAGAAAGATGTGGGAGAGGGAAGGGAGTTCTATCTGGGATGGTGTAATGTTATTGTGGGCAGATATGATGAGGATTCCATTTTGGTAGTGTTAAAGCTAGGTGCAGATTGTGAGGAGATCGTTTATTGCGGTAAGGCAGTAGTTTTCCCATTGTATGGAGGTGCTTTGGAGAGGGAATCCATGATAGGGATAAGGATTTGGACATAGTCCAGCGTATATAAAGTGCATAAGGCCTAGATCCGATAGGAGTTGGCAAAGGGGCAGGAGGTAGATGTTGAAAAGTTTGAATGAGAGTGAGGATCCTTGTGGGACACCTTGTGTTAGTTTGATGGGGTTAGATTCTGTTTCCTATTCTGACTTTGTAATGCCTATTCTCAGATAAGATTTGAACCAGAGCAGACTTGTTCCTGTAATAACAATTTCTGTGAGGGCGGTTTTAATTAGAATGTTTGGTTTATGGTATCAAAGGCGGACGAGGATGTCAAGCAAGGCGAGTAGTATTGATGTGATTGATTAGTTTTGACTTTTGCAATTACTATTTAAGCTCATGTGATTGGGGCTTATTTCGAAATGGTGGTTTACTATGGAGTAGGCAACTGTTTAAATCATCTCTACTCTCTCTATTAAGATGTAAGTCACAATATTTGTTTTGTGGTATTCTTGGTTATTAGTAAATATATGAAATGTGGTTTAATATTGATCTTTTATTTTAGTGAGTCCACATGGGGGGGACTTTGTTAAGTTTTATAAGCCTCCAAAGAAGACTTTTGGTGAACATGTTTGGGCTAATACTTTGGTCGAATTGTGTAGGTGTGTTCTAGACTGACAATTGGAGTCTTACACTTTGGAAACTGGTCTAACAGGATTACCCTTGATCATGGTGTGAGTGATGTTGCTCACTGTAGAATTGATATCGACTTTATCCATTGGAGTTTTCTATTTTTGGCATCTATTTTGAAGTCGTTTGGAGCCAGCAATTCATAAAGAAATTCTACGGTTTCAAAAGTTTGAACCTCTCAATGCTGGGTCCTTATCTGTTTGAAGACTGCACATTGTTAACGAGCTGAGCTGATTACAACAAAGTTTTCATGCAAAGAATTGATACTATGGACTTTTGCTGATGGTTAAGAACATAAGAAATTGCCATGCTGGGTCAGACCAAGGGTCCATCAAGCCCAGCATCCTGTTTCCAACAGAGGCCAAACCAGGCCACAAGAACCTGGCAATTAGAAGATCCCATGCTACTGATACAACTAATAGCAGTGGCTATTCCCTAAGTAAACTTCATTAATAACAATTAATGGACTTCTCCTCCAAGAACTTATCCAAACCTTTTTTGAACCCAGCTACACTAACTGCACTAACCACATACTCTGGCAACAAATTCTAGCACTTTATTGTGCGTTGAGTGAAAAGAATTTTCTCTGATTAGTCTTAAATGTGCTACTTGCTAACTTCATGGAATGCCCCCTAGTCCTTCTATTATTCGAAAGTGTAAATAACTGAGTCACATCTACTCATTCAAGACCTTGCATGATCTTAAAGACCTCTATCGTATCCCCCCTTAGTTGTCTTTTCTCCAAGCTGAACAGCCCTAACCTATTCAGCCTTTCCTCATAGAGGAGCTGTTCCCTCCCCTTTATCATTTTGGTTGCCCTTCTCTGTACCTTCTCCATCGCAACTATATCTTTTTTGAGATGCGGCAACCAGAATTGTACACAGTATTCAAGGTGCGGTCTCACCATGGAGTGATACAGAGGCATTATGAAATTTTCTGTTTTATTAACCATTCCCTTCCTAATAATTCCTAGCATTCTGTTTGCTTTTTTGACTGCCGCAGCACACTGAGCTGACGATTTTAAAGTATTATCCACTATGATGCCTAGATCTTTTTCCTGGGTGGTAGCTCCTAATATGGAACCTAACATCGTGTAACTACAGCAAGGGTTATTTTTCCCTATATGCAACACCTTGCACTTGTTCACATTACATTTCATCTGCCATTTGGATGCCCAATCTTCCAGTCTTGCAAGGTCCTCCTGTAATGTACACAGTCTGCTTGTGATTTAACTACTCTGAATAATTTTGTACCATCTGCAAATTTGATAACCTCACTCATTGTATTCCTTTCCAGATCATTTATAAATATATTGAAAAGCACTGGTCCAAGTACAGATCCCTGAAGCACTCCACTGTTTACCCTTTTCCACTGAGAAAATTTACCATTTAATCTCTCTCTCTCTCTCTTTTGTTGTAGATAAGCTAGGCTGGATCACCAGAAGCACAAAAACAGCATTTGCAAAAACATTGCATAGCTCGATAAAGCCCTATTGCACGGCTTTACGCAAATGAAAAAGGTGTAGTTAAAGCCATGTGATATGACTTGGCCCCAAACTCCTCCCGCTTTTCTGATTTGCATCGCACTATGCATTATTTACAGAAGGACTAGGGTGCATTCCATGAAGTTAGCAAGTAACACATTTAAAACAAATCGGAGAAAATTCTTTTTCACTCAACTTACAATTAAGTTCTGGAATTTGTTGCCAGAGGATGTGGTTAGTGCAGTTAGTGTAGTTGGGTTCAAAAAAGGTTTGGATAAGTTCTTGGAGGAGAAGTCCATTAACATGCTATTAATCAAGTTTACTTAAGGAATAGGCCACTGCTAATTAATTGCATCAGTAGCAAGGGATCTTCTTGATGTTTAGGTAATTGTCAGGTTCTTGTGGCCTGGTTTGGCCTCTGTTGGAAACAGGATGCTGGGCTTGATGGACCCTTGGTCTGACCCAGCATGGCAATTTCTTATGTTCCTATGTTTTAATGGCATTTTCGTATGTGTTAAATGTGTTTTCGCTTGCGTTAAAGGTGTTTTTTCATCAAAAACTCCTTAACACATGCGAAAACCGCCATATAGCACTTTGATAAATGACCCCCCTAAGTTTGTAACTAGGATTGCAATGATTGTAAAGCTTTTTCAATGAATTATTATATTGAGGAAGCTAGGATCTGGCTATAAGTGTCTCCAAATGAAAAGTAACACTCTTGAAAAAAACTATATTGTGATTAAGTGCATTTAATTGTGAGAAGATTATAAGGCTTACCTTTATTGACTAGCGAGTGAATTGGCATGTATGATGAAAAAAGTACAGCGGGAATGTTGGGGACAACATTCCATCTTCAGCAGGGGGAATGTAAATAAGGTTCCGCAAAAGAAGTAAGGACAAATAATGATTACCTGGGTCCTTTGCAAGTCCCTGAAAGCTAGAGGTAGAGTATAAGCAGGGCCTATGTGTGTCCACAGGAATTTTCATGGCAGCAAGTGAGGAAAGCTCTCCATGGAAGAAGAGGCTCCATGAGAGAGAGGTAGTGTTGGGCACAATGCTTGCTGTGGGAGCAGGCCTAGAGATAAGGGAGAGGCCAGTGCCGGAAAAGAGGCACTGAGAGGAGGGGTTATAGCAGTAGCAGCAGCAGCTGTAGGCCACAATGAAAAAAGGAGTCAGGGAAATGCTGCCTTTGAGCGAGAGGCTCAGAGTGACAGCTAAGACTGGAGTGTCATGGTCATGTGCAGGCTAGGCAGTGGGCAATGTCAGTGAAATAGACCAGGAACCACAATGCAAGAACAGCTAATGGGGAAGAGACAGTGAAGAAGGAGTGGCGTCAGGCAGTTGCGAAGAGTTGGCCCTCCCTGGGGCACTCAAACTTGTCATGAGAGGTGGTATTGGTGGCAGGAGAGGCAGTAAGCTGAGAGACAGGCTGCAGCCACTGCTGGCTTCCTCTTCCTGCAGCTCCCAGGCCACAGTGATGAGTGAGAGGGATGGAGAGACATAGCACTGCCATGGTTTTGAGAAAAAATTAGGAAATTGGCTTTGGAGCTTTAGGGAAACCATGAAGCAGTGAGTACAACTAGGCCATGATCCTACTGACATCATCAATGATGACAGTGTGATCCACGGACCTTGGAGGGGCACTGCCAAAACTTTAAAAATAAAATTAAGCTAAAACGAATATGGTGATCAGGTAAGGGGACTCTGTGTACTTGATGGCCCCCATCTCCTGCCCCATGGAGCAAGTAAGTATGTCCCAATGGATGCCAAGTCAATTTTTAGGTTAAAATCCCTCTGAGGCACCAGAAAACTGGGAATGTTGGTAGTGGCTACCAGAGGGGAGCCACGGATATAAATCTTTGTGAATACTTTTACCTTAGGACGTTCTGAAAGGGGAAAAGTATGTTCCCACTTCCCAAAGTCCATGGCAAAAAGTACTCATGGACCTCACACCTACCCAATAATTTTCAAAATTATCCCCCATTAGAAATATTTGCTGATGGAAAAAAACTGGACGAAATAACAGAATATGAATATCTGGGTGGATCTCAGGTGATGGGAAATGCTTAACCAGAGGGGCAGATTTTCAAAGGGGTACGCACATAAGATACCACGTACCCCCTGAAAACCTGTCCCAAGTTCCCCTTGCGCGTGCCGAGCCTATGTTGAATAGGCTCGGCGGCGTGCGCAAGCCCCGGGACGCGCATAAGGTCCCAGGGCTTTCCTGGGGGGGGGGGGGGGGGGGCGTGTCGGGAGGCATGTCGCGGCAGCATGTCATTCGGGGTGGGGCCACGGGCGTGGTTCCAGCCCGGGGGCATGGCCGAGGCCTCTGATACAGCTCCCGGGCCGGGGAATCGCGCAGGCGGCGTGTGTGAGTTACACCTGCCTCTGGCAGGCGCAACTTTTAAAACAAAGGTAGGGGGGTTTAGATAGGGCTGGGGGGGGTTAGGTAGGGGAAGGGAGGGGAAGGTGCGGGGGGGGGGTGGAAGGAAAGTTCCCTCCGAGGCGCTCTGATTTCAGAGCGGCCTCGGAGGGAATGGAGGCAGCCTGCGCGGCTCAGCACGCGCAGGCTGCTGATTTGGGGCAGCCTTGCACGCGCCGACCCCGGATTTTAAAGGATACGCACGGCTATGTACTTTTATAAAATATACCCCAGAGTGAATAGAAGGAATGGGAAGGCAAAAGCTGATTTCTTAGGAGTATTATGGATTTAAAGGTAAAAGGAAAAGGCAGCACAAGGCAATCTTCTGGCTGAGGCAAAGGATGAAATAGTTCTCCCCAGGATTTGAACCCTGGCTTCTCTTGTTTGCAATCCACTGCTCTAACCACTCAGTTTTTGGGCCTGTTATTTTTTTGTTCTCAGTCTTTGGCATTTTCACTAGGGGGTTCAGGAGAAATGTTTAATGGGACGGGTGGTCTTTGGCTGCCCTACCTCCTAGGTCTAGAAATAGGACTCCTCCATTCCCTACTGCCTGCCTCCCACCCTTCTCCAGGATCTGCCCCTGGGGGTGTGAGAGGTTGGTGAATGGTGGGTAACATGGAATAGACTTAGTTTTTGGGTTCTTGCCAGGTTCTTAAGGCCTGGATTGGAAACAGGATGCTGGGCTTGATGGACCCTTGGTCTGACCCAGTATGGCATGTTCTTACGTTCTTATGTTCATACACACACCTCTTTCATACATACACAAACTCACTCATACACACACTCACCCCCTCTCATACACACACTCACCCCCTCTCATACACCACACCACCCCCTCTCATACAGGCACTCCCACCCGCCCTCCCCTCTCTCTCATATAGACACCCACCCTTTCATGGCCCCATCCTCTCTTATGCCATACACACCCCCTTCATACACACTCAGAAGTCTCCCTCACACACAGGCACTCACTCTCACAGGGGCAAGTCTCTATCACACACAATTTTTAGGACCTTTGTCTCTGGCTGCAGTGCAAGGCCTCTTCGGTCGCCGGCTGTGGGGAAAACACTGGGAGCACTGCAGTGGACTCTTATTGTCTACTGGACCTTCCTTTTGCTGGCAGGAAGTGAAAACCCTGCCAGAATGTCACAATTCCACGCTGCCGCAGGACACCGGGTCCTTCCTTTTTGATGGTGGGAAGTGGGAACCCCGCCAGCACGTGTCTGCTCCACGCTGCCAGAATTGCAGGTTTTCCTGTCACCAGAGTTTGCCTGAATGAAGGGGGAGACGGCTGTGGCAGGATGGTTTCAGGGGGCAATGTTGCCACCTCAAAATCTTGCGCCTGAAGCAGCCACCTACCCTACCTCATTATAGAACCTCAATGATCTTCTCAGTGGTAGCAACAGTGATGGATTTAGGATTCTTGCCACCTTAGCACTTTCACCACACTTCCACCTCACCCCCCCACCCCATGGAGAAGGGAGAACGGAGCAGAAGGACTAAGGTACAGCATTCTCTGCTTCAAGCTCACCTCCTCCCTGATGTCCCTGAATGACAGGAGGAGAGGGGCTGGATTAGGGAGCAGCGATGGCTTTTCCTTGCTCCCTGCTGTCTGCTCTGGCCTCAACCCTCTCCTCCTGTTCTCTGCATAAGAACATAAGAAATGCCATACTGGGTCAGGCCAAGGGTCCATCAAGCCCAGCATCCTGTTTCCAACAGTGGCGAATCCAGGCCATAAGAACCTGGCAAGTACCCAAAAACTAAGGGGCAGATTTTCAAAGGGATACGCGCGTACCCCCCGAAAACCTACCCAAACCCCCCCCTGCGCGCGCCGAGCCTATTTTGCATAGGCTTGGTGGCGCGCGCAAGCCCCGGGACGCGCATAAGTCCCGGGGCTTGCCTGGAGGGGGCGTGGCAGCCGGCTCGGCACACGCAAAGTTACGCCTGCAATTTGATTGGTTCTTGATATTCGCGCCAAATTGTGGTTTGGCGTTTAAAAGGCCAGCCCGGTGATTTGGGATTTGCACTCCCTGTTAACCTGTTGTCAAAACTATTGAAGGTATGTGGAATTTTAAATATGATCATGATATATTATTTTCGGTCTGTACCCATGTGTATATGTAGGATCCATGTTAAAAATTTAATTTTTACTTTTAGATTTGTCATTTCATGGTGTTGTCCCTCCCGACGCAGCCAGTGGGCGAAACACGGGGTCCGTGTCGGGGGACCCCCTACTTGTGCTTGGAATTATACACAAAAATTTACAGTGGAGTTGCCATATGAACTGTGTTAGAATTCTAATAAATTTTGGATCTGATAAGACTCTGCACTTGTTGTGTTTTTGGACTTATATTGAAAGTGCAGACCCAGCCCGTGTGGTGTTTGGAAGACTTCAATTACCCCAATATAGACTGGGTAAATGTATCATCGGGTCACGCTAGAGAGATAACGTTCCTGGATGGAATAAATGATAGCTTTATGGAGCAATTGGTTCAGGAACCAACGAGAGAGGGAGCGATTTTAGATCTATTCTCAGTGGAGCAAGGACTTGGTGAGAGAGGTAACGGTGGTGGGGCCGCTTGGCAATAGTGATCATAATATGATCAAATTTGATTTAATGACTGGAAAAGGAACAGTGTGCAAATCCAAGGCTCTCGTGCTAAACATTCAAAAGGGAAAGTTTGATAAATGAGAAAAATTGTTAGAAAAAAACTGAAAGGAGCAGCTACAAAAGTAAAACATGTCCAAGAGGTGTGGTCATTGTTAAAAAATACCATTCTAGAAGGCACAGTCCAGATGTATTCCACACATTAAGAAAGGTGGAAAGAAGGCAAAAACGATTACCGGCATGGTTAAAAGGGGAGGTGAAAGAAGCTATTTTAGCCAAAAGATCTTCATTCAAAAATTGGAAGAAGGATCCAACAGAAGAAAATAGGATAAAGCATAAACGTTGGCAAGTTAAATGTAAGAAATTGATAAGACAGGCTAAGAGAGAATTTGAAAAGAAGTTGGCTGTAGAGGCAAAAACTCACAGTAAAAACTTTTTTAAATATATCTGAAGCAGAAAGCTGTGAGGGAGTCAGTTGGACCGTTAGATGATCGAGGGTTTAAAGGGGCACTTAGAGAAGATAAGGCCATTGCGGAAAGATTAAATGATTTCTTTTGCTTCGGTGTTTACTGAAGAGGATGTTGGGGAGGTACCCGTAATGGAGAAGGTTTTCATGGGTAATGATTCAGGATGGACTGAATCAAATAACGGTGAACCTAGAAGATGGTGGTATGGCCTGATTGACAAAACTGAAGAGTAGTAAATCACCTGGACCAGATGGTATACACCCCAGAGTTTCTGAAGGAACTAAAAAATGAAATTTCAGACCTATTAATAAAAATGTGTAACCTATCATTAAAATCATCCATTGTACCTGAAGACTGGAGGATAGCAAATGTAACCCCAATATTTAAAAAGGGCTCCAGGGGCGATCCGGGAAACTACAGACCGGTTAGCCTGACTTCAGTGCCAGGAAAAATAGTGGAAAGTGTTCTAAACATCAAAATCACAGAACATATAGAAAGACATGGTTTATGGAACAAAGTCAGCATGGCTTTACCCAGGGCAAGTCTTGCCTCACAAATCTGCTTCACTTTTTTGAAGGAGTTAATAAACATGTGGATAAAGGTGAACCGGTAGATATAGTATACTTGGATTTTCAGAAGGCGTTTGACAAAGTTCCTCATGAGAGGCTTCTAGGAAAAGTAAAAAGTCATGGGATAGGTGGCGATGTCCTTTCGTGTATTGCAAACTGCTAAAAGACAGGAAACAGAGAGTAGGATTAAATGGGAAATTTTCTCAGTGGAAGGGAGTGGACAGTGGAGTTCCTCAGGGATCTGTATTGGGACCCTTACTTTTCAATATATTTAATAAATGATCTGGAAAGAAATACGACGAGTGAGATATCAAATTTGCAGATGACACAAAATTGTTCAGAGTAGTTAAATCACAAGCAGATTGTGATAAATTGCAGGAAGACCTTGTGAGACTGGAAAATTTGGCATCCAATGGCAGATGAAATTTAATGTGGATAAGCGCAGGTGATGCATATAGGGAAAAATAACCCATGCTATAGTTACACAATGTTGGGTTCCATATTAGGTGCTACAACCCAAGAAAGAGATCTAGGTGTCATAGTGGATAACACATTGAAATCGTCAGTACAAGTGTGCTGCGGCAGTCAAAAAAGCAAACAGAATGTTGGGAATTATAGAAAGGGAATGGTGAATAAAACGGAAAATGTCATAATGCCTCTGTATCCGCTCCATGGTGAGACCGCACCTTGAATACTGTGTACAATTCTGGTCGCCGCATCTCAAAAAAGATATAATTGCGATGGAGAAGGTACAGAGAAGGGCTACCAAAATGATAAGGGGAATGGAACAACTCCCCTATGAGGAAAGACTAAAGAGGTTAGGACTTTTCAGCTTGGAGAAGAGACGACTGAGGGGGGATATGATAGAGGTGTTTAAGATCATGAGAGGTCTAGAACGGGTAGATGTGAATCGGTTATTTACTCTTTCGGATAGTAGAAAGACTAGGGGGCACTTCATGAAGTTAGCATGGGGCACATTTAAAACAAACGGCAAAGTTCTTTTTTACTCAACGCACAATTAAACTCTGGAATTTGTTGCCAGAGGATGTGGTTAGTGCAGTTAGTGTAGCTGGGTTTAAAAAAGGATTGGATAAGTTCTTGGAGGAGAAGTCCATTACCTGCTATTAAGTTCACTTAGAGAATAGCCACTGCCATTAGCAACGGTAACATGGAATAGACTTAGTGTTTGGGTACTTGCCAGGTTCTTATGGCCTGGATTGGCCTCTGTTGGAAACAGGATGCTGGGCTTGATGGACCCTTGGTCTGACCCAGTATGGCATGTTCTTATGTTCTTATGAGTCAGATAAAATACTTATTGCAACAAATAGTAACATTTTAAACAGGGTCTGTCAGTTGGGTCAACAAGGTAAAAGGGACAGTAATAATGGAAAAGTCAAGAATAATCGAATATGTCTTGTTTATAATGACTGGAGTCATAGTTTTAGGGGTGATATTGTCATCTCACATTCAGAAACAAATTGAAAACTTGGCTCTTTGCCCAAGCGTTTCGCTGAAGAAACCCATGGTATCTGCAAGGACGTCCAGCTTCACTAAGGAGCTGCTTTTCCAGAACCACCCGAGTATATTAACTTTTCAATAAAATCTCCACTATGTAAATTTGTATTTAAGTTTACCAGAGAAGCAACTTTGCCTTGCTTAGCGACTCTTCTATACATTTAGAATAGAAATTGTTAATCTATCCCTTTTTCTTCTAAAAGCCATGTTCAACGTCCCTGTTTTAATGTAACTTCGCTTCCTTTGTTAACTGGTTGCCCCCCTTGTTTATTGTAAACCGGTATGATAAGACCTTGTCTTGAGCATCGGTATATTACAAGAACCTAAATAAATAAATAAACCAGGAGAGGTAAAGGTAAGTCTCAGAGTTAAATAGTTGCCAAGTCCCAATTCCAGTCTGGCAGCCCCTGCCCTGCCTTGGAGAAGCAAGATCATTTGAATGGAGATCATCACCTTGGTGTAGCAGGAAGTAATCCTTCAGTTAAGACCTGCTCTCCAAGTGAAGCATTATCCTCCCATACTGAGGATGAATCTGTAAGGGTTTTATGCCCAGGAGGGAATGGTTAGGTCGTCTGTTATAGTTGGTGATTTGATTAGATAGGTGGCTGGCTAATGGATGCAAGGCTTGCTTGGTAACTTGCCTGCCTGGTGCCTTTCTGGGGAGGAGCTGCTTATCATGGCATATGTAGGCATCAACAACATGGGAAGGTGTGGGAGGGAAGTTCTGCAATCCACATTTAGGCTCTTAGGGCCTCATTTTCCAAGGAGTTACCGCGTGTGATAATTCCGCAAACCAGGCTAACAGCAGTTAATGCGATTTGCGAATGCAAATTTTTAATTTTGTATTCAGGGGCAGAGTAAATGTAAAGTAGGGAGGATTTATCGTGTGCCGCACTGTTAACACGGCTCATAACTACACCTCTTTCATTTGCGTTAGAGGCCGGTAAAGGTTTATTGTGGTTCACGATGTCTCTACAGGCCTGTTTCAGTATGATGCAGGTGAGAGAGAGA